>NC_064619.1:437056738-437359768 GCF_023898315.1 Schistocerca nitens
AACTGGCTTATCCTGGTTGACTGAGACCAGGCTCGAACGTACCTCAGCGCCAGAACGGAGACACCTTACGAGGCCCTTCTCTCTCGATGTACAAATCCTGCGACGAAACTGTTTTGCTCCGCAAAGATTCGGACTGGTGAGCATCACCGCACTGGCGCGCTCGCGCACCGACTCGGGTACCGCTGATGTACGCAGTCCAAAAACGTCGCGGGACGGCCGATCTCGATAGCGAGCGCAATTGCGCCGTAACTCGGCGGCTGTCGCATTAGGAGGCCTAAACGGCTCGCGGTGGGTGGCATCCAAATTGATAAAGTGCCGGCCGCGGGCGCTGCCGCAATTACCCCGCCGCGCCGCACCTCGGCAGCATAAACAAGCCCGACAGTCGTAATGAGGCGCCGCGGCCGCCGTGGTCGGCGCTCGCTCTGTGGCAGCTGCGGCAGCGCGTGCTAGTGGAGCTCGCCTGCTCTCGCTACCGCTTAGTGCACAGCACGCTAACATTAGTAGGTAAGACTGCAGACGCTCGCTGCAATAACATTCAATAAAATCTTCTCGGGTTTCTAGCCGTGTCAAGTGGCTAAAATTCCACGAGCTTTCGGCCGAGCACTCCCTGGCCTTTGTCAAGTGAATGATTGCTAATAGGCCGCTGGTGCACCTTTGTACCGGGTGTCTCTCCTAAGAGTCGTCAGGCGCATTTTCTCTGGTGTTTCAACACATATTTGCAATTCAGTTCTTGCATTGTGTAACTGGAATCAGCCCAAACAGTGTTCATCGCGTCTTTTACGAAGCGCTCAGTGTCAACAAATCGTAGGTTTCCAGAATGAGATCTTCACTCTGCAGCGGAATGTGCGCCGATATGAAACTTCCTGGCAGAAGCACTTGCCCGCGAAAGGCAAAGGTCCCGAGTTCGAGTCTCGGTCCAGCACACAGTTTTAATCTGCCAGGAAGTTTCATATCAGCTCACACTCCGCTGCAAAGTGAGAAATCTCATTGTGGAAACATCCCCCAGGCTGTGGCTAAGCCATGTCTCCGCAATATCCTTTCTTCTAGGGGTGCTAGTTCTGCAAGGTTCGCAGAAGGGCTTCTGTGAAGTTTGGAAAGTAGGAGACGAGGTACTGGCAGAATTGAAGCTGTCAGGACGGGTCGTGAGTCGTGCTTGGGTTGCTCAGTTGTCAGAGCACTTGCCTGCGAAAGGCAAAGGTCCTGAGTTCGAGTCTCGGTCCAGCACACAGTTTTGATCTGTCAGGAAGTTTCAAATCGTCGGTTTGTTTCCTGTTGCAAACAAAACAATTTTTAAATCGGAATTTTACGCAGCCATTCGATAGAGTGCTCCCAGATTTGTATAGTCCGATATTAGATGTATCGATATGTATTAACAGGGACAGTAAAGAGCGAAGAATAAACAGTACTTCAGCAGCAACCGAGTAGCGCTGCATGCTTGGCGGTAGCAATCAATGTGGGGCCGTGCAGGGCTGTTGCTGCTGCGTTGCTGTTTATCCTTCCCGTTTTAGTGATCCTGTTAAAAAATGGTTCAAATGGCTCTGAGCACTATGGTACTTAACATCTGAGGTCATCAGTCCCCCAGAACTTAGAACTACTTAAACCTAACCAACCTAAGGACATCACACACATCCATGCCCGTGGCAGGATTCGAACCTGCGACTGTAGCGGTCGCGCGTTTCCAGACTGAAGCGCCTAGAACCGCTCGGCCACAACGGCCGGCAGTGTTCCTGTTAATACATATCAATAAAACAGATATCGGACTAGACAAATCTGGGACCGCTCTATCGAACGGGCAAGTAAAATTCCGATTTAAAAATCATTTTGTGTGTAGCTGGAAACAAACCTTTCCGTCGACACTGGGCGTCACATGAGCACTATTTGTTTGGGCTGGTCCCAGCTACACAATGTAGAAACTAAATTGCAAATATCACCAGAGAAAATGCGCCTGACGACTCTTAGGAGAGACATCCTACACAATCTACGAGGGCTATTCCGAAAGTAAGGTCCGATCGGTCACGAAATGGAAACGACTATGAAAATCCGATAAAGCTTTGCACAGATGTGTTGGGTAGTGTCTCTAGTATAACCCCAGTTAGCATCACGTCGCTCTTCTCATTTCTGAGCTCGCAGTGAGTGCGTAAAGATGTCTAGAAAATAGTGTCTGCCGCCAAGTACGGGGGCCTGGTGAGAAATTTCCCCTGAAGCTATGCAGCTAACATTACATAACTGTCGTGCTGTTTCGTCTTCAAGACAATTCTCAGCCGCATTCTGCAGGGGCAATGAAGATGCTCCTGCATCGTTTTCAAATGGAAATGTGAGATTACCCACACTACAGCCCGTAATTGTCTCCCTCTGAGTTTCAGCTCAGGTCACATGAACCGCTGGTTATGAAGACAACATTTCGGCACAAGACAACGAGCCGTAGGCCAGCGTAGAGAATTGGCGGAGAGCACTGGCGGCTGCCTTCTATAGCGAGGGTATGGGAAAGTTGGTACAACGCTACGATACACGTCTAAGTCGGGTCGGCGACTATGGAGATAAGTAGCTGCAAAGTGTATCTAACTGTTGCAAATAAAACATTTTTGATTTTTACCGTGGTTTCCATTTCGCGACCTATCGGACCTTACTTTCGGAATAGCCCTCGTAGCTTTCAGCTGTCACGTCACTGGTGCCCGACGCACTGTTTTATATGGTCATTCACTTGACTGTGGCCAGGGACCCCTTATTCGGAACCATTTGACGCTGCTGGAAACCCGAGAGCATCGACTATTACTGGTACAAACATAGGAGGCGAGCAGAGGACAATGAAACAAGCAAATAATCCTAATAAACATAGGTCCGGAAAACAATGGTTCTCCTGGTACGTCATATTACGAATGAGTTCATGAACACCTTCTAGCAAATTTCCCAAGAATTCAAAGTGCAGATTTGCACTTGAGGATAAACACATTACAACAAGTGCTCCACAAGGCCACCGTTCATGTAAAGGCTTCAGCATTTCACTTCGTCGATGACCGTACAGTTCAAATATCTCACGCGTGTTCCGAATGTACTGACAACCATACACAATATGTTCCCAAAGTTCGACACTATCGAAAGAGCTGGAGTACACCATAGCTTTTACATATTCCCACACGCAGAAGTCCAACAGGTTCACGTCGGTGAACTGAGAGTCCATAGAGTTCATAGTATTGGCGCGCCACGGGCAATACACTTCTTGTCGAAATGCTGTTTATGGGTACCTACATGTCCTAAATGGTGATAAAATCAAACGCACTCTATCACCATGTAATTTACACCTTACTTGCGGTGTTTAGAAATAGACATAGCCTTAGAGGTCAACAGTTTTGTTTCATTGGTATGACTGCACTTGTGCATATTTTGACAGAAATAATCCGCACTGGCTATAGAATACTTTTAATAAAAAGTCATGACCGGTTTGGTGCCACTACAATGCTCATGCACAATTGACAAAGATTCTTTTTAACGAGTCATCGCCGCCCGTTGTGGCCGAGCGGTTCTAGGCACTTCATGCCGGAACCGCACTGCTGCTACGGTCGCAGGTTCAAATCCTGCCTCGGGCATGGATGTCTATGATGTTCTTAGGTTAGTTAGGTTTAAGTAGTTGTAAGTCTAGGGGACTGATGACCTCAGATGTTAAGTCCCATAGTGCTTAGAGCCATTTGAACCATTTGTGAACGAAATTTTGCATTCATTCAAGTATTTCTTAATGTTCCCCGTTTTACCCTCTATTGCGCAATGAAAGCACCTTATGGTGTGTGCCAGTATCGCTTCCCCCTTTCCATGTTCCAGTCGCGAATGGTTCTCGGGAAGAACGATTGCTGGTAAGCCTCCGTTGGTCTCGAATCTCTATTATTTTATCTTCATGGTCTTTCGGGAAAAATAGGGGTAAGAAGCAATGCATTGGTTCTACATCTACATCTACATACGTACTCCGCAATCCACCATACGGTGCGTGGCGGAGGGTACCTCGTACCACAACTAGCATCTTCTCTCCCTGTTCCACTCCCAAACAGAACGAGGGAAAAATGACTGCCTATACGGCTCTGTACGAGCCCTAATCTCTCTTATCTTATCTTTGTGGTCTTTCCGCGAAATATAAGTTGGCGGCAGTAAAATTGTACTGCAGTCAGCCTCAAATGCTGGTTCTCTAAATTTCCTCAGTAGCGATTCACGAAAAGAACGCCTCCTTTCTTCTAGAGACTCCCACCCGAGTTCCTGAAGCATTTCCGTAATACTCGCATGATGATCAAACCTACCAGTAACAAATCTAGCAGCCCGCCTCTGAATTGCTTCGATGTCTTCCCTCAGTCCGACGTGATAGGGATTCCAAACGCTCGAGCAGTACTCAAGAATAGGTCGTATTAGTGTTTTATAAGCGGTCTCCTTTACAGATGAACCACATCTTCCCAAAATTCTACCAATGAACAGAAGACGACTATCCGCCTTCCCTACAACTGCCATTTCATGCTTGTCCCACTTCAAATATTTAATCGACGTGACTGTGTCAAGCGGTACACTACTAATAGAGTATTGAAACATTACGGGATTCTTTTTCCTATTCATCTGCATTAATTTACATTTATCTATATTTAGAGTTGGCTGCCATTCTTTACACCAATCACAACTCCTCTCCAAGTCATCTTGTATCCTCCTACAGTCACTCAACGACGACACCTTCCCGTACACCACAGCATCATCAGCAAACAGCCGCACATTGCTATCCACCCTATCCAAAAGATCATTTGTGTAGATAGAAAATAACAGCGGACCTACCACACTTCCCTGGGGCACTCCAGATGATACCCTCACCTCCGATGAACACTGACCATCGAGGACAACGTACTGGGTCCTATTTCTTAAGAAGTCTTTGAGCCACTCACTCTTGACTCTTCCAGCAATACATGTTCTCAAAACTTTACCAGTAAACTACACCGAAGTAGGGAACGTCTCTCTTGCAGCGTCTGTCTCTAAAGTTGGCTGAGAATGTGTGTGGCACTTAAGCTCTTACTAAATGAAACCCTAACGAAATGTGCTGCACTTCTTTCGATCTTCTCCATTTCAGGCCTTTGTGGTACGGATCGGAGACTGAAGAGGAATATTCAAGTATTGGTCGAACGTCTGTTTTGTAAATCAAACATCTTGTACATGCGACTTGCCTGTATAAAACTTTCTCGGTCACTTGTCGCGTCAAATCTGGGTAAGATATCGAGCTCCGTGGTCTTTGCCAGGAAAGATAACTGTAGTGGCATCTACATCTACATTCATACTCCGCAAGCCACCTGACGGTGTGTGGCCGAGGGTACCTTGAGTACCTCTATCAGTTCTCCCTTCTATTCCAGTCTCGTATTGTTCGTGGAAAGATAGATTGTCGGTATGCCTCTGTGTGGGCTCTAATCTCTCTGATTTTATTCTCATGGTCTCTTCGCGAGATGTACATAGGAGGGGGCAATATACTTGTTGACTCCTCGGTGAAGGTATGTTCTCGAAACTTCAACAAAAGCCCGTAACGAGCTACTGAGCGTCTCTCTTGCAGAGTCTTCCACTGGAATTTATCTATCATCTCTGTATCGCTTTCGCGATTACTAAATGATCCTGTAACGAAGCGCGCTGCTCTCTGTTGGATCTTCTCTATCTCTTCTATCAACTCTATCTGATACGGATCCCACACTGCTGAGCGGTATTCAAGCAGTGGGCGAACAAGTGTACTGTAACCTACTTCCTTTGTTTTCGCACTTCATTTCCTTAGGATTCTTCGAATGAATCTCAGTCTGGCATCTGCTTTACCGACGATTAATTTTATATGGTCATTCCATTTTAAATCACTCCTAATGCCTACTACCAGATAATTTATGGAATTAACTGCTTCCAGTTGCTGACCTGCTATATTGTAGCTAAATGATAAAGGATCTTTCTTTCTATGTATTAGCAGCACATTACACTTGTCTACATTGAGATTCAATTGCCATTCCCTGCACCATGCGTCAATTCGTTGCAGACCCTCCCTGCATTTCAGTACAATTTTCCATTGTTACAACCGCTCGATATACTACAGCATCATCCGCAAAAAGCCTCAGTGAACTTCCGATGTTATCCACAAGGTCATTTATATATATTGTGAGTAGCAACGGTCCTACGACACTCCTTTGCGGCACACCTGAAATCACTCCTACTCCGGAAGACTTCTCTCCATTGAGAATGATATGCTGCGTTCTGTTGTCTAGGAACTCTTCAATCCAATCACACAATTGGTCTGATAGTGCCTATGCTCATACTTTGTTCATTAAAGGACTGTGGGGAACTGTATCAAACGCGTTGCGGAAGTCAAGAAACACGGCATCTACCTGAGAACCCGTTTCTATGGCCCTCTGAGTCTCGTGGACGAACAGCGCGAGCTGGGTTTCACACGATCGTCTTTTTAGAAACCCATGCTGATTCCTACAGAGTAGATTTCTAGTCTCCAGAAAAGCCATTACACTCGAGCGGGGATGACCTGTGCCCTTTTCCAATCTTTTGGAACGCTACGCTGTTCTAGAGACCTACGGTACACCGCTGCGGGGGGGGTGTCAAGTTCCTTCGCGTACTCTATGTAAAATAGAACTGGTATCCCATCAGGTCCAGCGGCCGTTCCTCTTTTGAGCGGTTTTAATTGTTTTTCTGTCCCTCTGCCATCTGTTTCGATATCTACCATTTTCTCATCTGTGCTACAATCTAGAGAAGGAACTACAGTGCAGTCTTCCTGAATTGTTGGGGTGACAATTTATTGACCATAAACGGATTGTGATTCGGCGGTGTACGTGATCAGACCGTCATTCCATTACAGATCATGTCCATTTATGCACTGCTGGCGTTAGTTCTCTTGTGAGAACGTAAATAATTCAATTTATTTCTCCAGGTCTTCTCAGCGTCGAGAACTCGCTTTAACGCACAAGCGACACCATAGCAGCTGCCTCGGCTGAAGTTGTGCCCTCACGTTCTAACGTATACTGCTTCTTCTGGTCAGAAATCAGATATTGTATCGTAAGTCGTACCCAGCATCAGATATAGACTCAGATCACAAATTAGAAACGTTGAAGAGTAGAGTGAAGGTTAAGAGAATCGTCCGGAAGAACGAATGTGCAATGAAACGGGATATTAAACTACTCATTAATCAGGACGTGCATCTGAAGTCCTCAGAGATCGTAGGTACTGCGATAAAGAGTACCCCAGTAGGCAGTTCAGCTAAAGAGGATAAACATCTCACAAAACGGCAATCACAGAAGATGGATGGACAAATATACGTACTAGAAACGTAATAGCGAAGAGTACTTAGGTTACAGAAGACATTCTTCGAAGAGTCGAGGAGGGATAAAATCATATCAAATGAATTCGTAATTGTGAATAAGGACTACCATTAGCTGTAGAACGGATTGACGACAGTGAAAATTTGTGCCGGACCGTGACTTGAACCTGATTTCCCGCTTATGGCGAGCACTCGCCTTACCATTTGGCTATCCGTGCACGCCTCACGGCCAGACCCAAACCTTCAGATGTCGCCAACCATGTGTCGACGTGCATGTCCAAAGGAACTTTGCATCGTAATCAGAGTAACACAGCCACAGCAATATCAGAGGTACAAAAATATTCAGGGAAAGACAGAAATATAAATCACTTAGAGGTGGAATAAATAGTAAGTGTAGGGAAGCCAAGGAAAAATGCGAAGAAGTCGAAAAAGCAGCGGCCGTCGGAAGGAATAATTTAGCATGGCGAAAAGTAAAAAGCTACGGTGAAATTAATATCGACGATGACAACATTAACAGGGAGATGGGAATTCAACTGTTAAACGCAGAGAGCGCGAGTTGGTGGAAAAACTACATTCAAGGCGAGGGGGAGAACTTTTCTGATGACGCTATAGAAGAAGAAATGTGAGACAATATGAAAAACACAAGGAATCCAGTATGGAGTCAATCTGAAGCTTGTAAGTCATGTGAGCCAGAAGGGATCGACAGTATTAGTTCGAAATTTATAAGATCACTGAATGAAGTAGCAATCAAATGCAGAAAGATTTTACGGTAGGTGGAGGGGTGGAGGTCACAGCTTTGGCTATAATGATAACCATTCGTCTGTGCTTCGCATCTATAGCTTCCTTACCGCGTAACGTCCCCGTATCTCCAGCAGGTGGCATTCGCTCTCGCAGAGGGCAATTGTGAATGTTTTGGTTCATCACTGGATAAACATCGGAAGTTCTCTGATTATGTAGTCAGATGATGCTGTTCCATGTGCAAAAATCGCAGCTCCAGAAAATTATAGCGAAATTCTGGAAGACCCAACGTGCGCACAATTTTCGGTAATTCAAGTGCTCGGTCACAATGACGCACAAAACACTACGAGAAACATTAGGAAAGTCATCCTGTAAGGAGGAAATCGTAAAGTGTCTGTTTTCTCTCACCTTATCGTCCACTTCCTGCACCAAATTTTCATTAACTACCGAAGGACGCCCACTCCGTTGTTCACCATGCGCATTTGTGAGGCCATCTTAAAATGCTCTCACCCACTTTATTACATTCCATCACTCATAATGTTTTCTCCGTAAACTGCACAGATCTCACGACGAATATCGATCGCTTTTAGGCTTTTGGCACTAAGAAATCTTATAACAGCCCGTACTTCACAGTCGGCGGGACTCACGATTATAGGAGGCATCTTAAACACTCAGTACACAACGTAAACAAGGAAGAATAAGACTGTAATGGCGTCAGTGCGTATACAACAGATATAGGTACCCAGTGCGCATGCGCTGCGGCCGCGGTGTGGCAAAACGGTACTTATTAAAAAACACTCCTCGTACATGTTCGTTAGGTTTAAAAGGTGAGATCTCACATCCTGCCTACAGGGGCGGTCATAACCACACTTACAGGTAGTGCCAGGAAGATAGAGGGTGTGAACGAAATTTTGCATTCATTCAAGTATTTCTTCAAGCTCCCCTTTTTACCCTCTATTGCGCAATGAAAGCATTTCCTGCTTCTGAATATTTCAATGAAACCGAGATCAGGTAACCTTAATGGTTGTTTTTGGCTCAAAATCTTGCGAAAAAGAGAAATATTTTCAGGACATTTTAATGTAGTCACATGTTTTACTTATTAATAACGGATTAGGAATGGAAGTGCCCAAATAATTGTTTTGTTTTATCACCCAAATACGTTTCACCAGTCATGGCATCCTCGGGATTATTTTCCTTTTATTTTCCTGCAATACAGACTTATAGGTTATGTTTAGGTTAAGGGACATGATACATCAGATTTTGTTGTTATTTAAATTATGTATGAACATTACTGTTTATTGTACACTGTATGTGTCGTGTGGCTGTCAACTAAAATCAGCAGCACGTTTAAATGAGTACCTCAAAATTCCAGTATGACAGTTTTATGTAGTGATTTAGTTCAAAAGAAAAGGAGCAGGAGGACATATCTTACATACTTACGAAGTTTTTGGAACAGTTTAAAAACGAGATTCAAAAATAAATTTTGTGAAGACGGAACATCTATGGTGCGGAGAAGAGGAAGTAACTTTTAGTTTGACGGTCGTCTTATTAAAGTGAGTAAAGAGTTTAAGTACCCGGGTAGTATCCTACCACGTGATGGAAGATGTGACAGAGATATCCAACAACGGATCAAGCAGAAAAGGAGGGTTATATAAAAATTAAATCCTGTACTTTGTCACTCAAAAATAAGTTTAAATCTTAAAACCACCCTGGAACCAATAACAAGCTATGGGAGTGAAAGCTGGGAACTCACAGGAAGAAATGAAAAGAGACGAAGTGCCCTGACTGCTTTGATGCCTCCATGAATTCCTGTCCTGAGACTTAGAGCTTTAGAAATGCACCACTTGAAGAGCATGAGTGATTTCCCGACTTGACCACGTAAGAAATGAGGAAATAAGACAAAGGACACAGACTAAATATTGTATTGTCGATAGAATAGGAGAAAGACAGCTAGGGCGGTTTTGGCATGTTAAAAGAATGGATGAAAACAGATGGTCCAAGGAAGTAATTTTATGGCAGTTCCCAGAAGGAGAAGAAGAGGAAGACCACGGAAGATGCTGCTAAGTGTACACAAGAAGCGATGGATAGGAGACAAATGGAAGTGGATGAAGAAGTATGGCGAGATCGAGGCCTTTAATGACAGAGGAAGACCACGGAAGGTTTGGTTAAGTGTACACAAAAAGCGATAGAGAGGACACTAAAGGAAGAGGATGGGAAAGAAGGCGAGATCGAGGCGTTTGACGACAGAGATGCGGAATGCGGATACAGCTATAAGACCCTCGCATCAAGAAGATGTAAAAGGAGGATTTGAAAATCTACCTGGTCATCTGAATATTGTGTTTGCAAGATATTGTATCATTAATAAAGCAAACATCTGCAGGCCTATGCCTTGCGTGTTACTGTGTATCTTCTGTGACGATAAATCCATTGGCCGTACCTCTCCCGTACCGACAACGTGTACTGTGCTACAGAGATTGTGATTAGCATCCAATCCACAACGCTCCTATCTACAGGGACTGAGCAATCACATCCATGATTCAAGAGATGAATTACTGTAAGACGCTATTCGAGATATTCACAACTGCATGCCGAGCCATTTGTACTCGTGTGTTCGCCAAAATGATGGCCACAGCCATATTGTATAGTGCATTTTTTACACGATTTAAGAAATAATTTACAGTCATTAACATTATTTGTTGAAAGCAGTCCAACAGACCGTTCTTTCCCATAGACAAACGTTGTGACCTCCATCTTAACCTATATTGATGTATGTATCATTCATTACGTCGTCGCCTCCACCTTCTCTTATCTCTTCGAATTCAGTGACACAGCGAAGAATTTCCTTGATCCATCTAACGTCCTTTCATTCACCCACCTCCCCTATTACATTTATATTACACTAATAATGATGTCTACCACTTACTGCCGCCCCAAGTATTTCCCAACATGCATCTCTCTCCTCATCGTTAGTAGTCATCAGTTTTTAAAATTTATATTAAGAGTCCATGCCTCACTGTCTTCAGTGAAACCAGATTGTGAATAGCAGACTTTTCTATCTCATACGCACACTTGGAGCGGTTGTAATGATCGTTTCGTTCAGCCCTTACTAAGAAGATTTATGAAATATTTAATCAAAATGAATCCAAGTACGGATTCGAACTGTAGAGATTATGAACAAAATGACCTCAATCACGGGTTGATTGCATGCGTAATTCATAAGCTGACAAACTGGATAGGCAAATTCCAGCTCCCCATCCCCCACACCCCGCCCACCGCCCACAAAAGTTCCTTACAATTCCGAGTCGACTAATGTGTTGACACGGAAAAACACCACATAATGAGAAAGTCCACATATTTTTTTAGATTTCTGGAAATCAGTTTAGAAAAATAGTTCCAAGATGGTATGTTCGTTAAAAAGGAAACAGGGGCCATTGCTTTCGAACTTGCTTCGCCGCCAGCTTCCGCAGATGAAGACCGTTTTTATGCTGGAGGAGAGAGAGAGAGGAGGCGGGATTGCAGGCGTGACGCCACTGCAGAATGACCAACGTAAAAGCCAAGGAGTCTCCCCGCCACTCTACCTGAAACACCGCAGGAGATGTCAGCTGTAATATTAGTATTTGTTTCGATAGCTTAAATAAACTGGCATTCGATAATCTAACCTTGCAGGTTCATAAAACCCATCTGTGTAAAAATGTCTTAGATCGTCGCTGAGCAGCGACCACCTGATATTTTAAAGAATACCTCACGCGCCACGGCGTGGAATACGAATTGTTCATAAATTGTATCGATAGAGATATTTTGTGTTTCTTATTTTTTGACAGCTGAAGAATTGTAATCGTCTTCTGTTGACACAATCGTGATATTTTTTAAAGACGGCGGACGCGTATATGACGTGGTCCGCAATCACTAATTAGTTATTATAAAATATTACTATTATTCAGTGCTATGTAAAAATTTATGTGTGCATCTAAGATGAAATATCGAAGATGTTAAAGGACTTTATTTACGGAAACAGCCAGAAAGATAGAAAATTGAAATTGTACTGAACCTATTGTTAGCAATACTGACTGAGGTAATTAAATAAGTTGTTGTGCTCTCAAATGCAGTAGTGCCTGCTTATTACTTAAAGTATTTCTATGCTATCCATCTCCTATTAATAGCAACAGAAATAACGGTGTTTTTATAGTTTTCATGCAGCAACCAGGGACCGACTGCATGTCGCCAAACGTCGTAGTTGCGGCAGAAGGCGCATTGGTATTTACTTTGTTTGTGATTTAAATCCAACTTCTTTTAATGTGTGGTGTAGTATAGCAAAGAAAATTTACAGCTCTGTCTGGTCCCTTAGGTTTCTCTGTTCGTAGTTGCTATGTCTCATATCCGGTCGTGATCGAACATGATCACGACACAAATAAATTAAGTGGCAATGCGAACTATGTTCTTGATCTTGAGAACGCAACGCCTTCTGCAAACGATTTCAGGTGACATATAAAATATGACATGCAGTACTTAAGTTTTTTGAAAAGTCTTTGCTCTTCCCGCCAAGAAGTGGTGCAAAACTCACAACACATTTCCGAATCTTCACAAGAGAATAATAATCTAATCAAAATATAATTTTTAAAAAAACACCATACTGAGGCGGGATTGCTGGCCGACGCCACTGCAGAATGACCAACGTAAAAGCCAAGGAGTCACCCCGCCAGTTCACCTGAAACACCGCAGGAGATGTCAGCGCGGCCTCTTTGGTCAAGTTGCCTGGATGGAGCTACTTTTTACTGGTGCATTTACTGGTGCAGTCAATCGACAGTGTCTCCACCGACAAAATAAAACGAAGCCAACTCACTCGGTACCCCCGCTCAGAATCAGTATCTGGCCGCGTTCGGTTGATTTTGTTACATAGTGAAGACTGACTTGCAAGTCTGCGCCGTCTTCGATGGCAACATGTGCTGGATTTCATTACCTTGAAGTCAAGACGTGTACTGGAAACCCACGACAGGCATCTCGTCGTATCTCAAGAAGATGTACGCAATTTCCGTGATTGCTGTAACAACACACGCTGGCATCTGGGTCTGCAAGCAACCTGCCACCCGCATGTTGATGTGCCAGTGGTATGCAACATACTAGTACGCCCGCACCTCAGTTCTCATCTCTGTTACTCCCACGGGTCAGTAATGGCTTTCTTATTTTATTCCGATTAGATCTATCTCGATACATCTAGTAATTTTCCCTAAGGTCTGGAGCGAGCTGCCGCGTTATTTTCCTGTGTGTTTTAGGTATTATTTTCCCGTGGATAGCTTGCTTGAACCAACAGTAGTCCAGAATTGTGGATTCAAAGTCGTTTCCGCGCTATGAAGTGTTTCTCAAAATTACTATTGAGCTTGAGGTCAATATATGGATTTTGGATTCAATTTTTGCGTCACCTCTGTTACATGTCTGTATCCCCTCCGCCCTAAGAAACTCAAACACGCCACCATCGACACAACTGCTGTAGATTGTGAACTCCTGTACTCAACAGTTAAGGAAACAGGCAGTTTTCGCAGTTATGTCATAATTTATCTGTAAAATTACAGTTACGCTTGTCATCACTGATCCTATTTCCACAACGACAAAAAAATTGTCTTGTGCAATAATCGCATCCCACCTTTTTCATTTATTAATATGATCATGAGTGGTGACGCAGCAACACCATAAATTTCTCCATGGCTTCGCAAGCCTGGTACGCACAGAACTCCTGGAGGTTTTCACGATAATACTCGCAAATAGTGGTTATTTAGATAAATTCGCAGCAACAAATGTACTGTAAGTTTCAGAATTAACTATAGAGTTTTTGTGTGGTGACAGAATGAATTTAAAAAGCTCCCATTTTTGATAAGTGAACTAGAGGCGCCAGTGCACCACTCAGACGCTAGGCGATGTCACAGTGTCGCCGGCCGCCTGATAGTTAGACAACCGGCGGTGCGGCATTGTACGTTTGGCGATCTAGTTTCATTTGTTTTCATTGGTGCTGTAGCCAATCGGAAGAAAGCAATACGTCTCCAGTTTGGTCACGTGGACAAAAATGAATCGATATTTTGAGCAGTGTGATTCAGAACAGCGATATCTTTGGTTTTAACTGCCCCTGAACGTCTTTCTTAAACACGTGTTGTATAAAATTGAGTGCAATATTTTTCTTTTTTTTTTTTAAATAAGGCAGTGTATAACGTGAAAGTGAAATGGACACTGTAAAGATACATCTCTCCTGAGCATTATAAGAATAAGAGATTCAATGTCGGATGAGACGTGAATTCTCTACAGGCTAATTTGCAGTAGGTTGGATTGAGAACGCGAAAGTTCGCAGGCAGTACACGGCCAGCAAACAGCGGTATTCTGACAGTTCACTCTAGCAGACCAGATTCATGGCGTTGGCAAGTACTGGAGCCTGGCACAAAGCCAGAGAAGCCGGAAGCAAAATTTGAGCGCCAGAAGCAACCTGCCAAATCAACGAGCAGACAGGAATGAAAGCGACTGAATGAGGTTTATAAGTAATACTATACTGACATAAACGTGAAGTTGCACCCCTTGAAGCACTAGTCCGATATTTATCGAGCATTGGGGAAACGTTCATCACGTAACGGAAATTAAATGATAAACTTTTATTCCATTCGGAACTGACGCTCATCATTAACAGAACTATGAGTCCCGGTCACCAACGAATGTACTCTTGTTTTCTATGTGACATGGAAGCAAACAGTCTCTGAATGTTATCGCGATGAATTTCTTGCCATGCCAGAAATACACTTTGTGTCAGTAAAAAGTAGATTACTGGTTCGATGATGATAAAGTAGCCATCTTCCCGCAACATCTCAGAAACATGTTCTTCAGGTGACAAATGAGGGGACTAGGCAAGGAATTCAATGATCCGTGCATTTCTCAAGGCGTTTGTGATGTAAATTGCAGTGCAGGTTCTTGCAGTATCCAGCTGGAATGTGTCGGAGGAGTTGGAGCAGACAATGAGGTTATGACAGACGGAGCAAAAACACGGAGTAGGAAAGGTTGGGTAAGGAAATTGGCAGTGTCCTTTCAAAGGAACCATCGCGGCATTTGCCTGAAGCGATTATGGAAATCGCGGAAAACCCCAAATCACTATGGCCAGACGCGGGTTTGAATTGTCCTCCCGAATGCGAGTCCAGTGCGGTTAAAATTGCACCATCTCGCTCGGTCTGGGCTATGTCGTTTGATGTGAGGGTCATGAAGGATGTGACAACAGGGTTTATTATTCTCGGTATATACTGGCAAACAATCAGCTTCCCTTCAACAGTTACCTAATCAGTCCTATAGTCATACCCAATAACTCGCCACAGCATGATTTCTGGAACTGGTGAACCTCGAGAATTGGTGCTTCCTATGACTTTTCCCAGGTCGTCTATGGGCACGCTGACGTCGATGTGGCCGATACAAATAGAAGAGAGACTTCCCACTGAAAACCACGGAATGCCACTCAGTAGCTTGATTATCTCTTGCTCTACACCAAGAAAGCCTTTTCTTAAAGTGTTATCGGTAAAGGGTGCATGGCAAAAATCAACCAATCTTCCGAAAACCTATTCCCGACCGTTGGTCTCACCTGCCTGCAACCTCTACCCGGATTTCAGCTGTCGTCATCGGTCGGCTCGTCAAAACCAGTCTACCAATCCTACAGTTTTCTCGTGGTGTAGCCCATTTGCAAGGACCCGCGGCTCGTCTTGTCACACTGCCGTCCACTTCGTACCACTCATTCCTCAGTAACTGCAGTAGAGCCAGCTGTCTGTTTGATGTTCCCTGTAGCAATGATTTGTTCTTTCTCAAAATCTGGAAGACAGCAATAAGCTGCTTGCGATCTCCACTTGAAAAGTTCAGTAATGCTGGACGCACCCAACAGCCACAATCTACTCACGCAATTCTTCATATGCAGGATAGGCTTTATTTGTACTGAAATTAAGCTCATATAGTAGTAGTAGTAGTAGTAGTAGTAGTGTGGTATTCTGCCTTACAGCAGATCTTGTCATGGGTTAAGCCTCTTCCACTTTTGTCTCTCCATAGCCTGTCTTTTCATTTCTGAATATTTGCCTCCTTTTGATATTGTCCAGCATTTGATATCTTCTTTCTCCTCTTCCTCTTTTTCCCTCCACCATTCCTTCTATTCCTTCCTTCAATAAACAGTCCCTCCTCAAACAATGTCCAATCCAGTTCCGTTTGCTCAACAGAAATTAGGAAAAGAATTGCAATGGCAAAAGAAGGATTCAAGAGGAAACAGAAATTACTTTGTGGACCACTAAATAAAGATCTGAGAAAAAGACTTGCCAAATATAACATCTGGAGCGTTGCACTATATGGTGCGGAGACCTGGACATTGAGGAAGGAAGATGAAGGAAGATTGGAGGCATTAGAGATGTGGTTGTGGAGAAGAATGGAAAAAGTGAAATGGGAAGACCGAGTAAGGAATGAAGAAGCATTAAGAAGAGGTAGAGAAGAAAGAAACATGCCGAAAGTCATCAGAAAGAAAGCTCACATAAGGTTGAAATTTTAATAATCCAACGCGGATTGTGAAAATACCTAAGAATCAATTTGACGGCGTTCGTTGAAGGTAACTTTTCGTAACTGTACATAGAATCGAGATAAGACTGATTGACAAATGGAAATACGAGGGCGTGCTGAAAAGTAATGCCTCCGAATTTTTTATTCTGTTCTCAACATCAGATGAGATATTAAACATCAAGAATATTACTCGGTCAAAAGTCCAGCTCCACTAACACAAGTTGCAACCTTTTGACGCTAGATGGCTCCGAATTGTAGCGTGTAACATAGCGGTGTGCAACGTAACTACGTCGGTACGTGAGAAACGGGTGCTGTAATGTAGTTTCTAATCGCTAAAAATGAGCTTCTAATTCAAATCCGTAGAAAAATGAAAACTATCTACGGTGATAATTGTATCGACATCAGTAATGTGCGACGTTGGATTGCTCTCATCGCAGTGAAGCAAACGGTGGTGATAACATCAACGTATGTGACACAGATCGAGGTGGATGACCAATACTTGAAGAACAGCTTCGAGCACTTCACTTTGATAGTGATGAAGCGGTGCAGGCAGAGGGGAGGTTGTGGCTATGTCAACATATTGGCCTCTCAGTGGGAGAAATGTGTTCATCGCAAGGGTGACTATTTTGAGAAATAAATAGGTAGACATGATCAATAAAGCTATGGAACGTTAATGAAGTTTCTTTTATTTCAAAATCTTTAAGAGTTTTCCCATAAATTCTGAGGAATACTTTTCAGCACGCTCTCCCAGAAAGTTAATTACACAAGCAATAAGAGAACAGTACTACAGTAAGCAGAGGGACAGCCGCCCAGTGATTCTTTGGTGCTACATAGCACAATGTTGTTCTAGCAGGAGGCGTTGTCTTCCCAAGAGCGTGTTAGAAACACACATGCTTCTACTTAACAGGCAAAAACCGAACGGTAACCGAGTAGCGAGGACAGTACTTGGTTCTACTCACGATAAATAAGCGTATTTTCTTTTCGACGTTGGTTTTGTGTTACGGTTTAAATTACGTACAAAATATCGGAAGTTGTTCTCGGGTATTTTCAAAGTGTTTTCGTATAAGGGGCCATTGGTCTCAGATAGATTCTTACAGAGTAATTAGGTTTCGTTTGGCATCTTGTCATCATTTATCTTTCTATCTGTATTGCATAGGAAATATCTGTATAATACTGCAAATGCCGACGATAGCCACTGTGTTTTTGATGGAAACATTTGTTCCATTCACTTATGCTGCTTGTTGTTGACAGCAGTAAAGCCCACTTTACTCTTCGACTCCATGTTTACATACAGTAGCACTCGGTCCCGTCTTTTTCTTCCGGTTGGGTCAGTCGTTCGTTAACAAAAAATGGTTCAAATGGCTCTGAGCACTATGGGACTTAACTTCTGAGGTTATCAGTCCCTTAGAACTTAGAACTACTTAAGCCTTACTAACCTAAGGACATCACACACATCCATGCCCGAGGCAGGATTCGAGACTGCGACCGTTGCGGTCGCGCGGTTCCAGACTGTAGCGCCTTGAACCGATCGGCCACTCCGTCCGGCCGTTCGTTAACAGTTATACACAAGTGTACGGATAGCTTTACTGATGGAGAGGTTGCCGAAATGGATCTCGTGTATAGTTTCACTGAATACAATGGAACAGCGTCACGACGACGCTGTGCTGATACGTTCTCCCATCTACGACAACTTCGTTACACTACTTCTGCATCTGTATGGGGGTTATTGCGTTACTCTGTGCTTTGCTTTGTCGTATTGTAGACTTTTTCGCTGTTCTGCAGGTATTTTCCCATAAATAAAGGTAACTCGGGAGACAAAATGAATAAATTATAATTACGAGCCACCGCATACTACCGGTCCCTTTTACCAAAATACTCATAAAATATCCCAAAACAACCTCCGAAATTTTGTTTGTGGAGTCAAGGTTCACCCAATCTACAGCTGGCTTCACCAATTACTATGTAACCAAAGGTATTACTACCAGTAAAGCAGAAAAACTGGTGTGAACTCGTATCCTTCACTGAAGCAGTGGCAGTTGAATATGATGGCAGAAGTGAATGCTATCATACATTTAATACCTACAGTCTTTTTATTGGTTTGTCAATGCTCCTTTATTTAGTGTGTTTATTAAAAATATAATTTATGTATATTTGGCCGAATTCATCTCTAATCCCTGGTACACCTAACTTTATGCTTTGTACTGTTTGCCCCATACAAAGCTTTTTTTGTTTTCTTTTCTCTAGTAACAAGATCCTCCTGAATGGACCCGCCCGGAGGTACAAATTGGGAACTACACTCTAAGATAGAAAAAGACACAACACGAACGATTTATCAGACTGGGACGGAAGTCGGTAAACGTGTCTGGGGCGTCTCCAGGCACATCTTCGACCTGGAATCTCATTGACTGGAGTAGAATTGTCTGCCGGCCGGTGTGGCCGAGCGGTTCTAGGAGTTTTCAGTCTGGAACCACGCGACCGCTACGGTCGCAGGTTCGAATCCTGCCTCGGGAAGGGATGTGTGTAATGTCCTTAGGTTAGTTACGTTTAATTAGTTCTAAGTCTAGGGGACTGATGACCGCAGATGTTAAGTCCCATAGTGCTCAGAGCCTTTGAAACATTTTTTTAGAACTGTCTTCAGTGATGAATCCCGCTTCGAAGTGAGACCTGATGACCAGCGAAGACGTGTCCGGAGACGCTCTCAACAGCGCTGGGATACCAGTGTGACCATCGCCTGCCATACGGCCTCAAAACAAGGAGTGATGGTGATGAAACATTAAATTTTTGAAATCCCAACCATGTCTGCCGTGTCCCCCATTTGCAAGGGTCGTGTCGGCCGACCTTCCCCAAAGACAATAGTGGCTTCGTCACTGACAAGGGGAGGCCGCCAATTGTGAAATTCAGATTCGATTCATACTGCGCATAATAAAAGCTCATGGCCAGAGGTGTAATGTGGCAAAGCACCAAGATGCACTTCTCAGCCGTTGTCGAGAAAATCGACAGTTAATTGAAACCGTTGCGGTGAAATACTCTCTACGAGGTATAACTTCCTATAGCGTCGTGGCCCAGCGGTAAGTGCTTGGGTTCGCAAGTCAAAGGTCGCCGGATCGATTTTCGAGCCATGCAATTTTTTTTTAGTATTTGTTTTTTGTAATTCATATATATATATATATATATATATATATATATATATATATATATATATATATATATATATATATATACTCCTGGAAATGGAAAAAAGAACACATTGACACCGGTGTGTCAGACCCACCATACTTGCTCCGGACACTGCGAGAGGGCTGTACAAGCAATGATCACACGCACGGCACAGCGGACACACCAGGAACCGCGGTGTTGGCCGTCGAATGGCGCTAGCTGCGCAGCATTTGTGCACCGCCGCCGTCAGTGTCAGCCAGTTTGCCGTGGCATACGGAGCTCCATCGCAGTCTTTAACACTGGTAGCATGCCGCGACAGCGTGGACGTGAACCGTATGTGCAGTTGACGGACTTTGAGCGAGGGCGTATAGTGGGCATGCGGGAGGCCGGGTGGACGTACCGCCGAATTGCTCAACACGTGGGGCGTGAGGTCTCCACAGTACATCGATGTTGTCGCCAGTGGTCGGCGGAAGGTGCACGTGCCCGTCGACCTGGGACCGGACCGCAGCGACGCACGGATGCACGCCAAGACCGTAGGATCCTACGCAATGCCGTAGGGGACCGCACCGCCACTTCCCAGCAAATTAGGGACACTGTTGCTCCTGGGGTATCGGCGAGGACCATTCGCAACCGTCTCCATGAAGCTGGGCTACGGTCCCGCACACCGTTAGGCCGTCTTCCGCTCACGCCCCAACATCGTGCAGCCCGCCTCCAGTGGTGTCGCGACAGGCGTGAATGGAGGGACGAATGGAGACGTGTCGTCTTCAGCGATGAGAGTCGCTTCTGCCTTGGTGCCAATGATGGTCGTATGCGTGTTTGGCGCCGTGCAGGTGAGCGCCACAATCAGGACTGCATACGACCGAGGCACACAGGGCCAACACCCGGCATCATGGTGTGGGGAGCGATCTCCTACACTGGCCGTACACCACTGGTGATCGTCGAGTGGACACTGAATAGTGCACGGTACATCCAAACCGTCATCGAACCCATCGTTCTACCATTCCTAGACCGGCAAGGGAACTTGCTGTTCCAACAGGACAATGCACGTCCGCATGTATCCCGTGCCACCCAACGTGCTCTAGAAGGTGTAAGTCAACTACCCTGGCCAGCAAGATCTCCGGATCTGTCCCCCATTGAGCATGTTTGGGACTGGATGAAGCGTCGTCTCACGCGGTCTGCACGTCCAGCACGAACGCTGGTCCAACTGAGGCGCCAGGTGGAAATGGCATGGCAAGCCGTTCCACAGGACTACATCCAGCATCTCTACGATCGTCTCCATGCGAGAATAGCTGCCTGCATTGCTGCGAAAGGTGGATATACACTGTACTAGTGCCGACATTGTGCATGCTCTGTTGCCTGTGTCTATGTGCCTGTGGTTCTGTCAGTGTGATCATGTGATGTATCTGACCCCAGGAATGTGTCAATAAAGTTTCCCCTTCCTGGGACAATGAATTCACGGTGTTCTTATTTCAATTTCCAGGAGTATATATATATATATATAAATTACAAATAACAAATACAAAAAAAAAAGTTGCATGGTGCGAGATTCGATCCGGCGACCTTCGGATTACAAACCCGAGCGCTTACCGCTGCGCCACGACGCTGCAGGTAGTTACAACTCGTAGAGTATATTTCACCTCAACGGTTTCTTTTAACTGTCGATTTTCTCGACAACGCCTGAGAAGTGCATCTTGGTGCTTTGCCACATTACACCTCTGGTTATGAGCTTTTATTATGCGCAATACGAATCGAATCTGAATTTTACAATTGGCGGCCTCCCCTTGTGAAGGTTAATTTGCCTGCGAAGTCGTCGTTTACAAGACGATCTTATGCAACAATGCAAAACCCCTGACGGCGCAGTTTGTCGTCATGTCTGATCGCTTGCAGGAGTTGCATTTTGTACTGGTTCACTCTTAATTGCTTACGAAGGATTTTCCACAGTGCTGGCTGAGGGATGTCAAGTTCTGCAATAGCGTTATAGGTAGACTTTGTGGTTCTTAGCAACACCATGACACAAACACAGTCGACTTTCTGTCCTGGCACACCCGGTCGGCCCGGACGTTTTGCGTCGCAGCTTCCTCCTCTAACTTATTGCGCCACTTCACTATACTGTTGCGAAACTTGCCACGAAAATCTCTTTGTACACTCACTACCAGTAGGCAGTAGGCAAATCCTAGCACACAGAATGCTTTCTCTGCCTAGTACGCTGTCATTTTCGGCAACTACAGTCGTTGACACCCCTGTATGCTGTTTTTCAAAATGAGGTACCGACATCACATTCAAAAAAACTTCGAGAGGTTATCTTTCACATACTGTTTCATTTGTAACATTTTGATTAGCGCTTTACCTATATCGACGTCTTAAAACGATTGATGGACTTTACAATTACCCTGTAGAGCTCATTAATCCATCGTGTATTTGTTTAGTCTCCATGCGTCACACAAATGCTCAAAAAGTTGCATAGAAGACTTCGAGCACCGAGGAGAAACTCGCTCGTGAAACTAATAGAGCCCACGTTCCAAAATGAGTCAATAAACATAGTGATGTCTCTAACGCACATTTCACTTGCTGACCACGACGCTCAAATGAAAAAAATTCGGACCCATACGGAAGGGTAACAACAGTCAATCTTCCCGCATAGCATAAGTAAATAAACTAGGAAGGGGGCAACCATACTGACACACTAAGCACCCTCCGCCCATGGGTGTCCCCAAGAGTTTATCGAAGAGTAGCCAAAATTCTAAAACTGTCATTCTGGAGTTCGAACACGGGTCATGCCGCAAGTACTAATTTTGGCAGAAAGTTGTTGTTGTTGTTGTTGTTGTGGTCTTCAGTCCAGAGAATGGTTTTATGCAGCTCTCCATGCTACTCTAACCTGTGCAAGCTTCTTCATCTCCCAGTACCTACTGTAACCTACATCCTTCTGAATCTGCTTAGTGTATTCATTTCTTGGTCTCCCTCCACGATTTTTATCCTCCACGCTGCCCTCCAATACTAAATTGGTATTCCCTTGATGACTCAAAACATGTCCTACCAACCGATCCCTTCTTATAGTCAAGTTGTAACACAAATTCCTCTTCTCCCCAATCATATTCAGTACCTCCTCATTAGTTACGTGATCTACCCTTCCAATTTTCAGCATTCTTCTGTAGCACCACATTTCGAGAGCTTCTATTCTCTTCTCGTCTAAACTATTTATCGTCCATGTTTCACTTCCATATGTGGCTACATTCCATACAAATAGTTTCAGAAACAACTTCCTGACACTAAAATCTATACTCAATGTTAGTAAATTTCTCTTCTTCAGAAACGCTTTCTTCACCATTGCCAGTCTACATTTTATATCCTCTCTACTTCGACCATCATCAGTTATTTTGCTCCCCAAATACCAAAACTCATCTACTATTTCAAGTGTCTCATTCCCTAATCTAATTCCCTCAGCATCACCCGATTTAATTCGACTGCATTCCATTATCCTCGTTTTGATTTTGTTGATGTTCATCTTATATCCTCCTTTCAAGACACCGTCCTTTCCGTTCAACTGCTCTTCCAGGTCCTTTGCTGTGTCTGACAGAATTACAATGCCATCGGCAAACCTCAAAGTTCTTATTTCTTCTCCTCGGATTTTAATTCCTACTCCATATTTTTCCTCTCCTTTACTGCATGCTCAATATACAGATTGAATAACATCGGGGGTAGGCTACAAACCTATCTCACTCCCTTCCCAACCACTGCTTCCCTTTCTTGCCTCTCGACTCATATAACTGCCATCTGGTTTCTGTACAAATTGTAAATAGCCTTTAACTCCCTGTATTTTACCCCTGCCACCTTCAGAATTTGAAAGAGAGTATTCCAGTCAACATTGTCAAAAGCTTTCTCCAAGTCAACAAATGCTAGAAACGTAGGTTTGCCTTTCCTTACTCTATCTTCTAAGATAAGTCGTAGGGTCAGTATTGCCTCACATATTCCAACTTTTCTACGGAATCCAGACTAATCTTCCCCGATGTCGGCTTCTATCAGTTTTTCCATTCGTCTGTAAAGAATTCGTGATAGTATTATGCAGCCGTGACTTACTAAACTGAGAGTTCGGTAATTTTCACATTTGTCAACACCTGCTTTCTTTGGGGTTGGAATTATTATATTCTTCTTGAAGTCTGAGGGTATTTAGCGTGTTTCATACATCTTGCTCACTTGATGGTAGAGTTTTGTTAGGCCTGGTTCTCCCAAGGCTGTCAGTAGTTCTAATGGAATGTTGTCTACTCCCGTGGCATTGTTTCGACTTTGGTCTTCCAGTGCACTGTCAAACTCTTCACGCAGTATCATATCTCCCATTTCATCTTCATCTACGTCCTCGTCCATTTCCATAATACTGTCCTCAAGTACATCGCACTTGTATAGACCCTCTTTATACTACTTCCACCTGTCTGCTTTCCCTTCTTTGCTTAGAACTGGGTTTCCATCTGAGTTCTTGATATTCATACAAGTGGCTCTCTTTTCTCCAAAGGGCTCTTTAATTTTCCTGTTGGCAGTATCTGTCTTACGCCTAGTGATATATGCCCATACATCCTTACATTTGTCCTCTAGCCATCCCTGCGTAGCCATTTTGCACTTCCTGTCGTTCTAATTTTTGAGACGTTTGTATTCCTTTTTGCCTCCTTCATTTACTGCATTTTTATATTCCCTCCTTTCATCAATTAAATTCAATATTTGTTCTGTTACCCAAGGATTTCTACTAGTCCTCGTCTTTTTACCTGCTTGATCCTCTGCTGCCCTCAACATTTCATCTCTCTAAGCTACCCATTCTTCTTCTACTGTATTTCTTTCGCCAGTTCTTGTCAATCATTCCCTAATGCTCTCTCTGAAACTCTCTACAACCTCTGGTTCTTTCAGTTTAACCAGGTCCCATCTTCTTAAATTCCTACCTTTTTGCAGTGTTTTCAGTTTTAATCTACAGTTCATAACCAATAGATCGTGGTCAGAGTCCACATCTGCCCCTGGAAATGTCTTACAATTTAAAACCTGATTCCTAAATCTCTGCCTTACCATTACATAATCTATCTGAAACCTTGTAGTACCTCCAGGACTCTTCCGTGTATACAATCTTCTTTCATGATTCTTGAACCAAGTGTTAGCTATGATTAAGTTATGCTCTGTGCAAAATTCTACCAGGCGGATTCCTCTTTCATTCCTTACCCCCATTCCGTATTCATCTACTACTTTTCCTTCTCTTCGTTTTCCTACTATCGAGTTCCAGTCACCCATGACTAATAAAGTTTCGTCTCCCTTCATTATCTGAACAATGTCTTATATCTCATCATACATTTCATCAATCTCTTCGTCATCTGCGGAGCTAGTTGGCATATAAACTTGTACTACTGTGGTAGACGTGAGCTTCATGTCTATCTTGGCTACAATAATGCGTTCACTATGCTGTTCGTAGTAGCTTACCCGCACTCCTATTTTTTTATTCATTATTAAACCTAGTCCGGCATTACCCCTATTTGATTTTGTATTGACCTGACCAGAAGTCTTGTTCCTCCTCCCACCGAACTTGACTGATTCCCACTATATCTAACTTTAACCTACCCATTTCCCTTTTTAAATTTTCTAACCTATCTGCCTGATGAAGAGATCTGACATTCCACGCTCCGATATGTAGAACTCCAGTTTTCTTTCTGCTGATAACGACGTCCTCTTGAGTAGTTCCCGCCGGGAGATCTGAATGGGGGACTATTTTACCTCCGGAACATTTTATCCAAGAGGACGCCATCATCATTTAACCATACAGTAAAGCTGCATGCCCTCGGGAAAAATTACGGCTGTAGTTTCCCGTTGCTTTCAGCCGTTCGCAGTACCAGCACAGTAAGGCCGTTTTAAACTGTTGCCCCTGCAACTACTGCAAAGGCTTCTACCCCTCTTCAGGAACCCCACGTTTGTAGAAAGTATGCAAAACTATCTCAAACGATTGATAACCATCCAGTTAGTACTTTTGCGTGAGATTACTTTGACGTCTAAACGATACGCAAATGCCAGTAGTGTATCTTAGCCTTTTGACATTCAATACTCTCAAATTATATCGTTAGATGATTACATACAGGATAACTCATGACTTATGAAGAACCGTATAGATAGAAAATATTCCCAAAAAATTACTATATTCCGTTGGTAATAGATTAACACTGAAATGATAAAAATCTGTTATATAAAAATTCAGAGTGATTGAGGAAGTCCTGCTGTATATCAACAAACGTAAACAACAAAAAGTGCCACATTAATGTTCCATTAGGTCAAGAAATAGGATAAAAAGTTTAAAAAACTCTTATTCAACAATTTTTTGCTTACGAAACTTCACATGTGATCACGTTAATGATCATACTGTTTTACTCCAGTGGTTTCTGTTTTTAATGTTGACTGGCATGACTAAAGGTGAATAAAATGTATTTAGCAGGGTATGTTTATTTAGATTAGTTTAGACATGCGAGGCGGGAGCACAATTCGACTGAATGATTGTGGGAAATCTCCCAAAACCACCTCCAAGCTGGTTGGTAGAACTAAACTTTAACAGCCAGGGACTGAACCGAAGCATTCCTCGTCTTCAGTTTGTCACATTACTCTGCATTCAGCCCAATTGGACTGCAGAGTTTGTAGCTCTATGACCGTATTTGCTGCTGTATTGCACCCCGTAAAGTTTAAAATCGTCCCAACCGCTGCAAAAGTACGTCTAAGAATCGACATAACTCCCCGTGTACGTTGCGACAGCCAAAAATTCCTCGACAGGTCTTTACACGGTGGTCCAAACCAGTCTGAAAAGTTTGTAAAGGTGTCGTAGGTTAGGTTGTGTTGAGATATAATTGAGAAAAGAATTCGATACGTTGCGCGCGCAAATTGAAGCGCCCCGCCAGGTACAGATAGTGTCAGTCGTTCTCATAGCGTAGATGACAGCGCACGAGACTGCTCAGCCTCTGGCTTGGCTTCGTCCTGACTACCGACCCATGTCCAATCTTTTTATCGCTCTCTTGTTCGGATATAGGAAATGAAACCAACAACACGTTTGGCAACACCGTCTATGCCAGGCCTCTTGAATTGGCGTGCACAACGGTCTGATTCACCATCTTCAGTGCTAATTACACTACTGGCCATTAAAATTGCTACACCACGAAGATGCCGTGCTACAGAATCGAAATTTAACCGACAGGAAGAAGATCCTGTGGTATACAAATGACTAGCTTTTCAGAGCATTCACACAAGGTTGGCGCCGGTGGCGACACCTACAACGTGCTGACACGAGAAAAGTTTCCAACTGATTTCTCATACATAAACAGCAGTTGACCGGCGTTGCCTGGTGAAACGTTGTTGTGATGCCTCGTGTAAGGAGGAGAAATGCGTACCATCACGTTTCCGACTTCGATAAACGTCGGATTGTAGCCTATCGCGTTTGCGGTTTATCGCATCGCCACATTGCTGCTCGCGTTGGTCGAGATCCAATGACTGTTGGCGGAATATGGAATCGGTGGGTTCAGGAGGGTAATACGGAACGCCGTGCTGGATCCCAACGGCCTCGTATCACTAGCAGTCGAGATGGCAGGCATCTTACCGCATGGCTGTAACGGATCGTGCAGCCACGTCTCGATCCCTGAGTCAACAGATGGGGACGTTTGCAAGACGACAACCACCTACACGAACAATTCGACGACGTTTGCAGTAGCATGGACTATCAGCGCGGAGACCATGGCTGAAGTTACCCTTGACGCTGCATCACAGACAGGAGCGCCTGCGTTGGTGTACTCAACGACGAACCTGGGTGCACGAATGGCAAAACGTCATTGTTTCGGATGAATCCAGGTTCTGTTTACAGCATTATGATGGTCGCGTCCATGTTTGGCGACATCGCGGTGAACGCACATTGGAAGCGTGTATTCGTAATCGCACATACTGGTGTATCACCCGGCGTGATTGTATGGGGTGCCCTTGGTTACACGTCTCGGTCACCTCTTGTTCGCATTGACGGCAATTTGAACAGTGGACGTTACATTACAGATGTGTTACGACCCGTGGCTCTACCCTTCATTCGATCCCTGCGAAACCCTACATTTCAACGGGATAATGCACGACCGCATGTTGCAGGTCCTGTACCGGCCTTTCTGGATACAGAAAATGCTCGACTGCTGCCCTGGCCAGCACATTCTCCAGATCTCTCACCAATTAAACGTCTGGTCAATGGTGGCCGAGCAACTGGTTCGTCACAATACGCCAGTCACTACTCTTGATGAACTGTGGTATCGTGTTGAAGCTGCATGGGCAGCTGTACCTGTACACGCCATCCAAGCTCTGTTTGACTCAATGCCCAGGCGTATCAAGGCCGTTATTACGGCCAGAGGTGGTTGTTCTGGGTACTGATTTCTCAGGATCTATGCACCCAAATTGCGTGAAAATGTAATCACATGTCAATTCTAGCATAATATATTTGTCCAATTAATACCCGTTTATCATCCGCATTTCTTCTTGGTGTAGCAATTTTAATGGCCAGTAGTGTAACTCGGAAACGAAGCAACATATCGAATTTTTTTTCTTACAACTATTTCTCAGCAAGAGTCTGCCCTGTGACACCCTTACAAGCTCTTCAGAAAGTAATGATGAAGTCATAGTATTTCCCGTCGATGTCAGCAGTGTTAAATCTGCAGATCGGTATAGTTTCTGATACTCATTGCTAGAAATGTGTGAGAATTCCGTAATGAACAATAAGCTATACCTAGATTCCAGGATGGGGTAATCTTTCCACGATTAATAAATCAACGAATAAATAAAAGCATTATTTTAATCATTCTACCAAAACTGTATTTTATGTTCCACAAGTAACAGAAACAGAAGTGTTTCGACTATTGGGCGTATAAGGAATAAAAACAATTGTGACCTTCCAGTTACAGTTCTGAATTTCGGTTTATCGTTTCTGATTAAAATCACGTCAAGGAAGATAGCAGGTATGCAGCGTACGGGTCACTTCACTGAAGTTTGAGCAAGCAAGTGATGATCGAAGGTGTCGCTGTGTGAAAAACCTACGGATACCAGTCGTTGGGTGCTGGCCCCCGTTTTGACCAGACCAGAGGTGGGAATCTGTAACCTCCCCTTAGAAAAATTTAAAAATGACATTGCTGGAAAACCTCTGCGTTATTTGGTTTTCAAACAGCTGAGCAAAACTGAACGTACTCAAACATTTCTCTCTTTACTTATTCTGATCATCACTAAACTGACACAATATTTTTTTAGCGCAACGCAATCTGACTTTCAGTAATCCCTACAAAAGAATGACCCTAACTAACAATAACCTATACCTTTCATGAATCACTTACCTTACAAAAATCTTCGTTACTCAAACTACTGCAACACAGCCTGCGCCAATACTGCCAGCTAAATAAAAGATTCTAACTACTGAAGGCACTAACTACTGATAGGCATAGTTAGCAAATGAAAATTTTGATAGAGGACAAACAATGTGTTTACCTTAATAATGTGCAAAAGTCATCATGTTCATGATATCCAGTATTACAAATTTACTCTTTCTGACGGACAGACGTCCAGATCGTCCGCTCTCAAAACTCTGCCATCTCTCTCCCCACATCCACCACTGCTGGCGGCTCACCTCCAATTGCGCAGCGCTATGCGCTGTTCACATCCAACTGCCTTAAAATACAATAGCAAATATTCCAACAATGCAAATCAGCCACAGACTTCACACAGCGCAGTCAGTGATTTTCATATAGAGCGCTACGTGACGTTACCAACATAAAAACCTCATCAGCCTACTTACATAGGGAATCTTCCCACACTTCGGGCCGTGGGCCTGAAGATGGCATAACATATCGCCGAGACTGGTTTCTCAATAAAATAACAATTAGAAATTTAGACGGCTGAAAGGTGTTTTGCTCCTACACTCTCTCTGAAGTTAGGTCTCCTTATTTTCCTGGCGATGTAAAGCTTTTGAATATGGAATGTTAGAGAACACCTTGCTCACTGAAATTTGCACAACAAGTGCTAGCAAACTGAAAAGATGTTGCATGACATTTCCGGACAGATGCTTCCGCGTATGAGAGGAAGCCCAGAGGCGAACGAACTACCACACAGCGCCTGGATCGACAGAGAAATGCGAGTTACGGCTCCTAATTTGTATACGCCTTTGTTGGGCCGTATTTATTTCTTCCCTCGTCTTCTCGCATCAGCCGCCCTGGAATGCCTCCCAGCTGCAGGTGTCACTAGAGTTACGAGCCCCGCGATATCAGTCAAAGGGAAAAGAATTCGTGTTCCTCCCGGCGGCCATAAAACTGTAATACTGTCGAATAGCGGGACGGGCCGAGTCACGCGGGCAATAGCAGCTTCTTGCCGCCGGCGCCTGGTCATCTCCAGATCGCCTGTGTTTGTTTGCTTTGCTCGGCCGAGCTCTTTCCTGCATTGACACGCAAATAGCCGGAGGCCGAAAAACTAGCCGACGAATTGTCTGGCTTGAGCAGGAAGCACCGGCCCTTATAAAAAAAAGGGAGCCAGTCTGACTGGGTTAAAGGCTAGAGGGACGGTGGTTGTGGGAGGGGGGCGGGTGGATGGGGGGGGGGGGGAGGGAGTGATGAATGCGATTGACGATGACCACACCAAAGCAAATCACCATTTTACACTCGAATAAGTGAAGCTGCGATTTGCATGTGCCACTGGCGTGCAAGAATATACACTGTGCATTTGTAACTACTTCAATTCCAACCTATAGTCAGTTTTCCTGCAAAGGACAGGCATTATATACGCTCAGCTTCGAAGTACCGTACTTTCTTTCGTTATTCTAATAATTTTCCCCCAAAAATTAACACGTAGGGGAAATCGGGGCAGAACGGGATAGCGGGGCACAATGGGAAATTGCTCTTTTCTAGACTACACAGTGCTGCAACCTGTTGTTTGGGCATGTAACTATTTCTTCGAATGGAAGGGAAGTTAGGGCATCCATTTTTATTTAGTTTGAAGTGCGAGATCTAAGTGAATTGTTGTCCGTCACGTTACCGCTTGCGTTGTTCGAAGGTTTGGTGAATTTCGACGCCAGGTAAGCTGTTAATTGTATGCCCTAAAATTACACATTCCCTTAAAGTGCATGGCATTTGTTATACTTTAGTTATTTAATGCGTTTAAATACGTCAGTTATTACACTCCATAAAAGTTGTTAACTTCAAAAATGCTCTTGGGCGGAACGGGTCATATTTTGATGCAAGAAGAAAGCAAACTGTATTCTTTTTTCTTTCCCCCTTTCTGTTGCAGATGGTGCCAATGTACATGAAAAAGACTGATAGACAGCAATGAAACGTAAAAGCGATGAAAATGGCAGTTTCAGCCGTTTCATCTTCCCAAATGGGATTTTTAAAAGCATCTAAGCAGCTTAACGTCCCGAAATCAACATTTGAAAGATATGTGCCTAAAGCTACGAATAATCCTGACTACATAATTGACAAATCAGACTGTGCTGTGCGCAGTCTGTGGCTGGTTTGAATTGTTGGAATTTGCTATTGTAGTGTTGGGCAGTTGGCTGTTAACAGCGCGTAGCGTTGCGCAGTTGGAGGTGAGCCGCCAGCAGTGGTGGATGTGGAGAGAGAGATGGCGGAGTTTTGAGAGCGGATGATCTGGACGTGTGTCCATCAGAGACAGTAAATTTGTAAGACTGGATGTCATGAAGTGATATATATATTATGACTTTTGAACACTATTAAGGTAAATACATTGTTTGTTCTTTATCAAAATCTTTCATTTGCTAACTATGCCTATCAGTAGTTAGTCCCTTCAGTAGTTAGAATCTTTTATTTAGCTGGCAGTAGTGGCGTTCACTGTATTGCAGTAGTTCGAGTAACGAAGATTTTTGTGAGATAAGTGATTTGTGAAAGGTATAGATTAATGTTAGTCAGGGCCATTCTTTTGTAGTGATTATTGAAAGTCAGATTGCGTTGCGATAAAAATATTGTGTGTCAGTTTAGTGTTGATCAGAATAGGTAAAGAGCGAAATGTCTGAGTACGTTCAGTTCTGCTCAGCTGTTTGAAAATCAAATAATGTAAGAGGTTTATCAGCACAGTCATTCATAATTTTTTCCAAGAGGACGTTTCATAAGGTGTTCACTGCAGAACAAGAACATGAGCTGGTAACATATCTCAAGTCAATGGAAAGCAGACTTTTTGGTCTAACAATGAAAGATCTCAGATCACTAGCCTATCAACTAGCCGAAAGAAATGGCTTACCACACAGATATGACAAACAAACTTGTCTAGCTGGACAACACTGGGTTAAAGGATTTATTACGAGGCTTCCTACACTGTCTATTCGCAAGCCAGAAAATACCTTTGGTGCTCGAGCAATGGGATTCAACAAAGTAGCAGTTTCACAGTTTAACTCTCCCAACAAGCTATGTTCACCGAACAACCCAGCTTTCCAGATATCGTTTGAGGCTGTCATTCCAATCCCACTAATCTGTCAAAATACTCGGCGGACTACAAGACGAAAAGGAAAAACCTTCGTATTAACAGATTCTCCTTATAAGAAGTGTAACGTTCCCTGGCAACACTCACACTATTAATAAACTAAAATTTAATTGTACTATATACGCCGCTATGAAGCTATTTGTATATACTGTAATTATTTAACAAAAAATATTATTTAATTTTGTGTAAAGGACATTCGTTATTGTTGTAATATTTTCTGTAGTAATATTCTCGATGTATTTATGATTGTAATATTTCTATACTCATAATGTAATTGCGAAATGTGTCAATATCTGCGATAACAAAAATGTAAAAATTCAGCCACAGAGGAAAATAATGTTGTAAGATTACAAAGAGATGTTAATGGTCAGCAATAATATAAATAACACCGCATGGTGTGCGTCTTTGTCGTCTTCCTGGAGAGCTGAGAGAGAGGAACCTGTGACGTAGCATTTTATGAATGGGTAGACTTCTTCTGTCTGTATCTAGAGTTAGCCGCCATTAGAGGAGAAATTACAAACTAATGTAAGTTGATGTTGTGGTCTAAATACATTATAATTTATCAAAAGTGTGTATTATTAATGTAAATTAGCTTGCCCATGTCATCTATAATATTTCTTTAAAGAATTTTCAGCATTTTTAGCGGTGTTGCTGGGCTGTGCCGCGACCGAACGATTTGCAGCGGCGGCACATTAAAAAAATTGTTCCCATAAGAAAAATTAACCAAACCCGTAAATCGGGAGCAGATAAAAATTAGCAGTGAATTAAGAAAATGTTTTTCTTTTACAGCGATCCTGAGATTGACGGAATTTATCACTAGTTTCACATTTGTGCATTCATAGGCGGATAGTTAACGTTGAAATTTAACAATTTTGGTTCTTTCAAATAAATGTATAGTGAAGTGTGTTTTATCAATGATAATTAAACGTCGTCTTGGCAATATTTAACCATTTTCTGCTAATAGAGACAGTCTTGTGTTCCATAGCATAGCCGGGAAAGAATTCAGTAAATATCTAAAAAAAAAAAAAAAAACCACTGCATTTAGAAAATGTGTGCCAAGGCCGAATTATGTAAAGGATTTAATTCTCAACTAAATATTCTTAATCAGTTAATATGAATTCACGTAATTTTAAATGTACTTAATTCTGTGTAAATGAATTTTTATTACCACACGTAAATAAGAGGTTCTACAACAAAGTTCGTACGTACAGAAAGAAAGAAAGGCAAATTAACTAAAAACAAATTTAAAAAAGGTAACTGATTATTTTTTAATTTAATTTCATGAAAGAAGGAACTGCAGAATGCTGTCGCAAATAAAGTTGGTCTACAGAAAGGAGGAGGGTGCACAAATATGAACAGTGTCATGACAGAGACGGCAGGTGCAATGCAACTTAAGGAAAAAATATCAAACCGTACACCCAAAAAGAAACCAAAACAGAGGACATCAAAGACCTTAAGAAAAATAAAAGGAAGAAGATGATGGAGAAGAGAGAATCAGAGAGAGAGAGGATTCTGAGAGTCTCTACTGTGGGGACTTCTACTCCGTTTCTAATTAGGGCTGGGTAGCATGACAGAGGTGTTTCAAGGGGGCGCACAATTCATGTGCTGGCATTGACAGTGAAGATGAAGAGGAAATACTGATTTGTGACTATTGTGGAAAGGACTAGTAGTTAGTGGTTTGGTGGTTATTAAGCATTGTACGTTTTCCAGAATGACGTTAAAATATTCTCTTATTTTGAAGAATGACTTTTCAGTTCTTTAAATTACATATTCCTTAGTCTTAATTGCGTTTTATACAACATTTTGTCTTAGTTTAATACGATAGTCGTAATTCAAATTCAACGTTTATGCAATAATTTAAGAAAAAATAACCTTATCACATTCTGCCCCGTGGGTGGGGCGGAACGGGAAATATGGAAGACTTCCTTTCAAAAATTGTAAAAAATGCAAAATGTATTGTTTCAAGTGATTCTGAAATAAGATTCATTAGGTTACACTACAGGGTGTTTTTTTATAACCTTAAGAAGTGTTTCCTTGTGTTCCCTTATTTTATACACATTGTTAAACAATAAGTATCCAGTTCCGCCCCGAGTTCCCCTACAGCTATTTCTCGCACTCTTTAAACAGTTAAACAAATGTTCACTTCTTCCGCCAGTGCTGCTTTCTCTATTATTTCCTTTTTCATTCCTTTCTTCGCGTTCCTATTCCTCCTTCGCCTTTTCTTTAATGTCCGTTACTACCACGGTCAACAGCCTAACTAATCCTTCGTGTACTATTATTCTAATCTTCAGTGACAAATACACTGAGTTGACGAAAGTCATGGGATAGCGATATGCACATATAAAAATGATGGTAGTATCGAGTTCACATGGAGTAAAAAGACAGTACGTTGAGAGCTATCATTTGTACTCGGACGATTCATGCGAGAAGGTTTCCGACGCCATTACGGCTGTACGAAGAGAGTTAACGCACAAGCTGATAGTTGTAGCTAGACGCATGGGACACTGCATTTCGAAAATAGTTAGTGAATGCAATATTCAGAGATCAACAGCGCCGAGAATACCAAATTTAAAGAATTACGTGTCACCACAGACAACGTAGTGCCTGACGGCCTTCACTTAACGACCGAGAGCTGCGACGATTGTACAGAGTTGTCAGTGCTAACAGACAAGCAATAGTGCGTGAAATAACCGCAGAAATCAATGTGGCACGTGTAACGAACGTATTCGCCTGGACAGTGCGGCGGAATATGACGTTAATAGGTTATAGCAGCAGACGACTGACGCGAGTGCCTGGGGCGCATCTTTTGGGCTCGTGACCATGTCGGTTGGGCCCTAGACTACTGGAAAACCGTGGCTTGATCAGCGAAGAGCCGCTTTCAGTTGGTAAGAGCTGATGGTAGGGTTCGAGTGTTTCGCGGACACCACCAAGCCATGGACCCTAGTTGTCAACAAGGCGCTGTGCAATCTGTTGGTGACTCTATAATGGTGTGGGTCGTGTTTACATGGAATGGACTGGATCCTCTGGGCCAACTGAACCGATAATTGACTGGAAATGGTTATGTTCGGCTACTTGGAGACCATTTGCGCACATTCATGGGTCCGAACGATGGAATTTTCATGGGCGACATTGCACCTTGTCACTGGGCCACAATTGTTCTTGATGGGTTTGAAGAACTTTCTGGACAGTGAATGGTTTGTTCACCTAGATCATCCGACATGAATCGCATCGAAAATTTATGGGACGTAATCCTGCACCGACTATACATCGGCAGTTATGGGAGACTATAGAGGCAGCATGGCTCAGTATTTCTGTAGGGGACTTGCAACGACTTTCTGACTCCATGCCACGTCGAGCTGGTGCACAACGCTAGGACAAAGGAGGTCCGACACGACATTAAGAGGTATCCCACGTCTTTTGCCACCTCAGTGTATTGTTAGCTTCTCAACACGTAGTTTGCAGGTCCATATTACTGAATGGAAAAAAATACTCGTAAGCCTTTTCCCCAGCAGGGGCATCATGATTTATCGATTTCTGACGTCGATGGCTTCTGAACAGCCAGTCACAGCCGACTGCATAAGCAGTGGGTTTTCTGTCTTGCCCCGGCTGCATCGCAGGGTGCCCACTGGCAGACTGTCCAGATCAACACGCACACTGCAGTCACTGTGGAGAAGAAGGGCATCTCTGAACTGTCTGCCGTAAACTATCTGGGGAGACACACACAGTTCGCCTCTTGCATCGAGAGCCGGTGCATGAACTTCAGGCGATTGCTTCTTAGTGCGATCTTTGCGCTACCAAGTGGTTTAGCCGCCTCAAAATTGCGAATCAAGACTTCCAAGTGGACATGGGAGCTACCAATTCCTCGGTGAAGCTCCCCCGAGTTGATCCTGCCCCCCCCCCCCCCCCCCTCTACATTGGTTGTGAATGGTGATAGTTTGCTTCACCTACAAGGTCGATTCACAATCACCAGCGCATACAATACGATCGCTTGGATGATGACGCCGTTTTCTGTCAGTGGTCACTCGGCCAGAAAAATTTTCCATAACTGACAAGGTTCACATTGTCTACCTGAGAGACAATCTCCACTCATTCCAAATTAATGATATAATTGCAGACCAGATGTGGCTTAAATTCAGAGAAATAGTATCGGCAGCAATTGAGAGATTTATACCAAATAAATTAACAAACGACGGAGCTGATCCTCCTTGGTACACAAAACGGGTTAGAATAGTGTTGCAGAAACAACGAAACAAACATCACAAATTCAAACAAACGCAAAATACCGAAGATTGGCGATCTTTTACAGAAGCTCGAAATTTAGCGAGGACTTCAATGCGAGTGCTTATAACAGTTTCCACAACGAAACTCTGTCTCGAAACCTGGGAGAAAATCCAAACAGATTCTGGTCGTATGTGAAGTATGTTAGCGGCAAGAAACAGTCAATGCCTTCTCTGCGCGATAGCAATGGAGATACTATCGAAGACAGTGCTGACAAAGCAGAGTTACTAAACACAGTTTTCCGAAACGCCTTCACAAAAGAAGACGAAGTAAATATTCCAGAATTCGAATCGAGAACAGCTGCCAACTTGAGTAACGTAGAACTAAATATCCTCGGAGTAGTGAAGCAACTTAAATCACTTAATAAAAGCAAGTCTTCTGCTCCAGATTGTATATCAATTACGTTCGTTTCGGAGTATGCTGATGCATTCGCTTCCTACTTAACAATCATATACAACCGTTCGCTCGACGAATGATCCGTACCCAAAGACTGGAAAGTTGCACATGTCACACCAATATTCAAGAAAGGTAGTAGGAGTAATCCATTAAATTACAGGCCCATATCGTTAACGTCGATTTGCAGCAGGATTTTGGAACATATATTGTGTTCGAACATTATGCATTACCTCGAAGAAAACGGTCTATTGACACAGAGTCAACATGGGTTTAGAAAACATCGTTCCTGTGAAACACAACTAGCTCTTTATTCACATGAAGTGTTGAGTGCTGTTGACAAGGGATTTCAGATCGATTCCGTATTTCTGGATTTCCGGAAGGCTTTTGACACTGTACCACACAAGCGGATCGTAGCAAAATTGCGTGCTTTTGGAATATCGTCTCAGTTATGTGACTGGATTTGTGATTTTCTGTCAGAGAGGTCACAGTTCATAGTAAATGACGGAAACGCATCGAGTAAAACAGAAGTGATTTCTGGCGTTCCCCAAGGTTGTGTTACAGGCCCTTTGCTGTTCCTCACCTATATAAACGATTTGGGAGACAATCTGAGCAGCCGTCTTCGGTTGTTTGCAGATTACGCTGTCGTTTATCGACTAATAAAGTCATCAGAAGATCAAAACAAACTGCAAAACGATTTATAAAAGATATCTGAACGGTGCGAAAAGTGGCAGTTGACCCTGTTGTTGTTGTTGTGGTCGTCAGTCCTGAGACTCGTTTGATGCAGCTCTCCATTCTACTATTATCCTGTGCAAGCTGCTTTTTCTCCCAGTACCTACTGCATCCTACATCCTTCTGAATCTGCTTAGTGTATTCATCTCTTGGTCTCCCTCTACGATTTTTACCCTCCACGCTGCCCTCCAGCACTAAACTGGTGATCCCTTCATGCCTCAGAACATGTCCTACCAACAGATCCCTTCTTCTAGTCAAGTTATGCCACAAACTTCTCTTCTCCCCAATCCTATTCAATACCTCCTCATTAGTTATATGATCTACCCATCTAATCTTCAGCATTCTTCTGTAGCACCACATTTCGAAAGCTTCTATTCTCTTCTTGTCCAAACTATTTATCGTCCATGTTTCACTTCCATACATGGCTACACTCCATATAAATGCTTTCAGAAACGACTTCCTGACATTTAAATCTATACTCGATGTTAACAAATTTCTCTTCTTCAGAAGCGCTTTCCTTGCCATTGCCAGTCTACATTTTATATCCTCTCTACTTGTTGACCCTAAATAACGAAAAGTGTGAGGTCATCCACATGAGTACTAAAAGGAGCTTGTTAAACTTCTGTTACACGATAAATCAGTCTAATCTAAAAGCCAAAATTCAACTAAATACCTAGGTAATACAATTACGAACAACGTAAATCGGAAGGAACGCAAAGAAAATGTTGTGGGGAACGCTAACCAAAGACTGCGTTTTATTGACAGGACACTAAAAAATGTAACAGACCTACTAAGGAGACTGCCTACACTATCCTTGTCCGTCCTCTTTTAGAATACTGCTGTGCGGTGTGGGGTCCTTACCAGGTAGGACTGACGGAGTACATCTAAAAAGTTCAAAGAAAGGCAGCACGTTTTGTATTATCGCGAAATATGGGAGAGAGTGTCACAGAAATGATAGAGGATTTGGGCTGGATATCATTAAAAGAAAGGCGGTTTTCGTTGCGATGGAATCTTCTCATGAAATTCCGATCACCAACTTTCTCCTCCGAATGCGAAAATATTTTGTTGACACCGACCTACATAGGAAGGAACGATCACCACGATAAAACAAGGTAAATCAGAGCTGGTACGGAAAGATATAGGTGTTCATTCTTTCCGCGCGCGATACGAGATTGGAATAATAGAGAATTGTGAAGGTGGTTCGATGAACCCTCTGCCAGGCACTTAAATGCGATTTGCAGAGTATCCATGTAGATGTAGATGTAGATGTAGATGTAGATGTAGATGTCTCTGACACAGTTCCCTTCCAGGAACTCAACGACCTTTGTGCCTCTAAATTCGGACTTGGCCTTGCGTGCACCACAAATTGGCAGGATTATATCTCCGTTTCTGTAGGCCGCGACCAATTCCAATCATCCTCTGGGCTGCCGTTGAGCAGAAATTCGATCGCTTTCACAAATCTGCCCTTGGGCCACACTCCAGGTAGTGTAAAGAAACCGAATCGATTCCTAGGGCTATGTGGAAACTTTCAATCGACAATCAGTGCTCTGGTACAGATGAAAACGTACCCTATACTGTGCCCAGATGACCTCCTTAAGAAGCTGGTCAGGATTGAATATTTTTCTAAGACTTGGTCGATCCTTATTTACAAATCTTGCTGGGTGAGGAATCCTGAAGCATTATAATTATCAATGACTCATACAAATACAAGTGTCTGCTCTGACGTAAATTGAAGGAGGAAGACAACAAAGGAAAGGAACAGGAAGGAACTAATGTGCATCGGGACTTTGTGCGGAATCAGCGGCAACGGATATAATGTGGACCGGACTAGGACTCTAATCTGGCATCTCCTGTTTACTACGAAATTGTGTTAACCACTGCGCCACGTGGACACAGTGTTTACCACAAATGTGCAGAATATCTTGGCACACTCTCCAAGTGACTCACGTTCCCACCTAGCGCCACCTACCTGTTGTAGTACCTTACCAAATGCTCCATGGAGGTCGAACGTAAATGCGGATCTGTGCTGATTGCCTATCGAGGCAAATTAGTTATATGAGAGCATAGTGTTTGTTCTTTCGGATACGATTAATGCGTGGATACCGGCTACAGTGGTTACCACTGATGGACGGCGTCATACTGCACCTGACACGTCATACCAATCAACTTCATTCACATCTACCGACTGCACCGCTTTGTGGCTTACTCTGACATGGAAAGGCCGCCCTTGCCGACCCCATGCCCTCGAAGATATAACTTGTGCCCCGGAACACAACAGTGGTTCCCGCATATGCGGGCACGGAGGTGAAGATCTCACTGCAACCTCCGCAACTCAGCCGATGTCAGCACGCTGTTGGGCATGCCCAGTCCCTCCCACCAGCCTGCACGCTGTACCGGGACACCCAATTGTCTGCTAGATGGCAGTGTTACATCTAACAAGGGGAGGCCGCCAGTTGTGAAATTCAGATTCGATTCATACTGCGCATAATAAAAGCTCATGGCCAGAGGTGTAATGTGGCAAAGCACCAAGATGCACTTCTCAGCCGTTGTCGAGAAAATCGACAGTTAAAAGAAACCGTTGCGGTGAAATACTCCCTACGATTAATAATTTTCTGCAGCGTCGTGGTGCAGCGGTAAGCGCTCGGGTTCGTAATACGAAGGTCGCCGAATCGAATCTCGCGCCATGCAACCTTTTTTTTAGTATTTGTTTTTTGTAATTCATATATATATATATATATATATATATATATATATATATATATATATATATATATATATATAATTCCCGGCAATCAGTTGCAACAATTATGCATATAATAAGTTGTTGAGAGTCGTTTGTCGTGGAAAAACTGCCGACTTCGAACATCATTATGTTTTCCGTAACTGTCTTCATAATGTTAACCACGTATAGTTAACGGAAGACGTAGAAACGACATTCTGAAACGAATACGTATAGCGTAAGTCAAACGTTCGAATTAGAATAGATACCCCACGAACACAAATTTGCTGTGGCAGGTATGAAATATAAACTCCGTTACTCGCTCGTTACACTTGAAGGACAGATGTTGAATGGGCCGAAACGAGCCGCCGCATAACAGCGTAGTTGCCTGCTAACTTCGAAAGAACGTAGATGCGGTCCCTAGCGCAACTTATAACATCGTCGAAAATCAGTGCGGACGGGAGAGCTTTGGTACACCCTGTTAAAAAAACGGAAAAATGGAGGCGGTACAATTGGAGAGCGATCCGCCTTCACCAACATGCATAAGCAATTCATTAATTGTTTTATATATGAATTACGATAAACTAATAATAAAAAAATTGCATGGCGCGAGATTCGATCCGGCGACCTTCGGATTACGAACCCGAGCGCTTACCGCTGCGCCACGACGCTGCAGAAAATTATTAATCGTAGAGAGTATTTCACCGCAACGGTTTCTTTTAACTGTCGATTTTCTCGACAACGGCTGAGAAGTGCATCTTGGTGCTTTGCCACATTACAACTCTGGCCATGAGCTTTTATTGTGCGCAGTATGAATCGAACCTGAATTTCACAATTGGCGGCCTCCCCTTGTAAGATCGCTGGCGTCGCCGCTGCAATGCTGGCGGCAGCGGCACGCCCCTCTGTCCGGCTTATCACTGCTCGCAGCCTCCCTTTAAAGTTAGCAATGAAACAGCTGTCGCCCCTGCACGCTGGCACCGCATTCTGGTACATCGGGCCATCGCCGAGGCGCCACAATAAAACATTAAAAAAGTCAAATTAATTCAACCCACACCACACAATGCCTCAACCACGCTCCAGAAGGAGTCACAGACCACTCCCAGCCCACAACCCTTCTTACACTTTAATAAAGAGTGAATTGCCCATTTACCTATCCCAGAAAGTACAGCCACAATGTTGTAGCACTTCAGTACAAATCAACCCAAGAACGAAAAAAAAGGAGAAAGTTGTGTCTACAGTCTTGATTTCTCTGCGCTCTTGTATTCATCTCGCTACTCAATGTCGTTTTGGTTTATCGATTCGCTACGTCTTAGGTCTTTGCTCTCAGTTTACTGGTAGGACTCGTTATTCCGCCTGGCATCTCCATTGTCCTTCCTCTTGCTGTGAACACTTGGCGACCTAGCCGACGGCTAGTTTACACGAGTTCTCAAGTCCTTTCCGGTCTTGTCAGATCCCGATCACTACAAGGCAGCTATAAGACACTGCTTACAAGAATAATATACGGAAGAATGGAAAAGAAAATTGAAAACGCGCTAGGTGACGATCAGTTTGGCTTTAGGAAAAGTAAAGGGACGAGAGAGACAATTCTGACGTTACAGCTAATACTGGAAGCAAAGCTAAAGAAAAATCAGGACACTTTCATAGGATTTGTCGACCTGGAAAAAACGTTCGACAATACAAAATGGTGCAAGCTGTTCGAGATTCTGAAAAAAGTAGGGGTAAGCTATAGGGAGAGACGGGTCATATACAATATGTACAACAACCAAGAGGGAATAATAAGAGTGGACGATCAAGAACGAAGTGCTCGTATTAAGAAGGGTGTAAGACAAGGCTGTAGCCTTTCGCCCCTACTCTTCAATCTGTACATCGAGGAAGCAATGATGGAAATAAAAGAAAGGTTCAGGAGTGGAATTAAAATACAAGGTGAAAGGATATCAATGATACGATTCGCTGATGACATTGCTATCCTGAGTGAAAGTGAAGAAGAATTAAATGATCTGCTAAACGGAATGAACAGTCTAATGAGTACACAGTATGGTTTGAGAGTAAATCGGAGAAAGACGAAGGTAATGAGAAGTAGTAGAAATGAGAACAGCGAGAAACTTAACATCAGGAGTGATGGTCACGAAGTCAATGAAGTGAAGGAATTCTGCTACCTAGGCAGTAAAATAACCAATGACGGACGCAGCAAGGAGGACATCAAAAGCAGACTCGCTATGGCAAAAAATGCATTTCTGGCCAAGAGAAGTCTACTAATATCAAATACCGGCCTTAATTTGAGGAAGAAATTTCTGAGGATGTACGTCTGGAGTACAGCATTGTATGGTAGCGATACATGGACTGTGGGAAAACCGGAACAGAAGAGAATCGAAGCATTTGAGATGTGGTGCTATAGACAAATGTTGAAAATTAGGTGGACTGATAAGGTAAGGAATGAGGAGGTTCTATGCAGAATCGGAGAGGAAACGAATATGTGGAAAACACTGATAAGGAGAAGGGACAGGATGACAGGACATCTGCTAAGACATGAGGGAATGACTTCCATGGTACTAGAGGGAGCTGTAGAGGGCAAAAACTGTAGAGGACGACAGAGATTGGAATACGTCAAGCAAATAATTGAGGACGTAGGTTGCAAGTGCTACTCTGAGATGAAGAGGTTAGAGCACAGGAAAGGATTTCGTGGCGGGCCGCATCAAACCAGTCAGTAGACTGATGAAAAAAAAAAAAAAAAAATATATATATATATATATATATATATATATATATATATATATATATATATATATATGCCTGTGAGGTACTGAAGACAGGGCGCTTAGGACATAAAAGGTCTTACAGTAAACAACGTGTTAGCAGAATTCTTGCATTTTGTATTGAATCTAATAATTAGAACTATTTGACCTTTGTAACAATTCGAGTATTGTTAACTACGTCAGTAAGTGAGAGTTGTAGAACAGTTGAGAAGTTCACTGATTTTGAAGTTAATGTAAAATGTTTCATATTAGATTTTGTAATAATAATAATAAGTCTATTGCAGCCAAATAGTCATACAAATTCAATGTACAGTGATAATAATAAGATAAATTAGAAATTTCACATATTATGATTTGCATAGTCACTTATTGTTCGTGTCCTTTGGTACAGAGCTCTGTAAGGTAACGTTTGCAAATTTGGTGACACAATTTACACTCACACAATTCGTGTTGTTGCAAATAAGGTGGTGGAAACCATGGACTGCCAATCTGGTGATCACGTGTCTCATTTCGAAGTTTTCCTTTGTCCATGTTAGGTCAATCATGGCACCTGTGCTGTAAAATTCTGGAGGTATGTCTTCCCTTTTTTCCTTGAATGTTTTAAGTAGACTTCCCAAGGCGCTGCTATTGGGTAGCATCAGGATTGTCCGAAGGTCTTCAGTGAGGAAGGGCTCCCTCGCCAGCAGGTATACAAGTCTCGATCGTGTTGTTTTGGTCACTCCTATTGCTTTCTTTACATAGGTCGCCTTCACTCCTTCTAGTGTTGTTAGGTTGTTCACTGTAAGATGTGGTCCAATAATTTCTGTGCCGTACGTAGGTATTGGGAAGATTTTGGCTCTGAATAGTGCCATTGCTGTCTCTAGGCTAAGGGATCAGATGTATTGTATTTCATGTATTGCCATTATTGCTTGCATTGCTTTCTCTGTTACATGTTTTGTGAAACATTTTGCAGTGGTTTGTACTGTGACCGCTAGGTATTTGTAGTCAGGTACAATCTTCAGTTTTCTCTCTCGTATGAAGATCTCAGCTGATGCAGGAGTTCTTCCTCCATTTCTGAGTACCATCCTTTCTGTTTTTGCCACATTCATTTCGAAGCCGTGTTCGACACACCAATCTTCCATATCGTTTATCGCTTCTTGTAACTTTGCAATATTCTTTACACCTATTACAATATCCTCTGCATATGCATATGAGACTACACCCTCCCTTTGAGGTATTCTTACAATTTCTTCCGCTGCAAGCATAAATAACAGAGGACTCAGTGGGCCTCCCTGTAGTACTCCGTTTCATTGGAGTATCGGCTCCGATAGGGAGAGATTGTCTCATATTCTTACTTCGTTCCATTGCAGTATTGCGCTTATAATTCGTGTCCAGATTTTGTTTTTTCCCATTGTTTCCTCTAGTGTTTTGGTTATTAATTATCTGTTTATAAAGTCAAAGGCTTTTGTAAAATCTATGAACACTACATAGAACTTTTCTCTGTCTTCAAGAGCTTCTCACACGCTCTTTAGCAGGAGTTCTATTGCTGTCAGAGTTGATCTTCCCTTTCTGAATCCCATTTGGCTTTCGGGGAGGTGTTCGTCGATTATTTGCTTTATTCTTTCTGTTATTATTTTTGTGGACACTTCGAAAGGTAAGTTTTCTAGGGCTATGCCTCTGTATTTGCTAGGGTCCTTGGAGTCTCTTTTCCCTTTATAAAGCACTTTTACTGTTGACTGTCTCCACTGTTCCGGAATGGAGGCTATTTCTATACACTTATTGTAGAGTTTTGTCCACATTGGCGTTGGTATTTGGGCAGTGTCTTTCAGATATTCGCTATAAAGTCTGTCAGGGCCTGCAGCTTTTTTACTCTTGGTGCTGTCAACGGCATCTTTGGTCTCTTCCGTGGTCAATGGGATCCAATCCACAGTTGTTTGCAGCATTGTATCCTCTCTGCCCTCCGGTCTCCCTCTTAGTCCTTCCTTATTCAGTACGTTGTCGAAGTGTGTCTCCCATATTTTCATGCCTATCTAATGTGTTTCCGCTCGTTTTCTGGGGCATAGCACAATATATGGGTCTTCTGAGGCTTCCTCCACTAGTTTCTTTCCTTCTTTTGCCCAGAATGTTCTCTTCTTTTACCTTAGAGTTTTCTTATAGATGCTTCGTTTTTCGGCGTAATTCCTGAGGAGTACAGGGTTCTCCGCGCACTGTTTTAGTTGATGTGGGCTTCCTAGTACATCTTTTCTTAGACTGTAACACTCTGTGTCGAACCATTTTTTCGCTCTTTTATATCTGGGGTTGGCGGCTTGTCTTAGGAGTTCTCCTATCGCTTCTGTTGCTTCCTCTAGTCGGGAATTGTCTATTAATATTTCGATTTGTTTTATATGATCGGATTCTGCTTCCACTTGCCCGACGTCTATTGTTCTCGAAAGTGCTTCTTCCTCCTTCTCTTGCGTTTTTCGCCATGCTCCTTGGTTATTTGTTTCCAGAGGGATATGTTTCCGAAGTGGTGTGTGGTCTGCAGTCCAGAGAGGTGATATATTACCCCTGATTGGTCCCTTATGAACGCAATGTCTCTTGTACTTTTCCCGTTGTGGGAAATATATGTAGGTATGTTGGGATTAGTTAACAGGATAAAGCCTTCTTCCTGCAACTTTTCCACTGTTACTTTTGCTTTGTAATTTTGTATATCCATTCTGCAATTTAAGTCTTCAGCAATAAGTAGTGGTTTATTATGTTTACTCTGAGTGATCAGCTGGCCTATTTCATCTATTATATCAATGCATGTTTTGTTCGGTTGGAAGTATGCTGATATTATTGCGATGTGTTTCGTTTCTGTCAGGAGTGTATGTTCTTGTTTGATAGTTGCAGTTATTGGCGTTAATTCTGGTTTTATGAGCACAGTTATTCCTCCACTGGGTCTTCCTCTGTCGCCCTGTTTTGCATGGAGATGAGTACAGTAAAATTCTGGGTGTTGCCAGTCTTCGGTTAAGAATGTTTCTGTTAAGACTGCTATGTCATATCCCTGCAGAAAGTCAGTTGGAGCTGTGTTGGTTGCACTTTTTAGACCTTCTATATTCCACAGGAGGATCTTTAAGGTTCCTACTGCTCCTTCTTCTTTGCATTCTTTTGGGCTGCATTCTTGTGTCTTATGGAAGAGACACCCCTCCGTTTTCTCGAAAAAGACCGAGAAAACGAAAGCGTCTGACGGTGATTCCTGCTGGCCATAATTCAGGTTTATTCGCCAACTCTAAGTTGTGAAAGGGGATGCCTACTTTAAAAGACTTCGTATTATTGTTGTTTGCCAGTTCTTCACATTTCGCGGTTTCTTTTATTCCTTTCTTATTGAGAAATTGTTTTATTGAGTCCGGTGTTGTCTCAGGTTTAAGCCGTCCTACATAGAGCCAGGCCGTCTTTTCTGCAGCTTGTAGACTTGCGTCTCGTGGTCCAGCGCCAGTCAGCGTCTCCTGTTGCATAGTTGGTCTTCTGTTTCTTCTATGGGTAACTTCAGTCCAGTGTTCTTCATTTCCATTCGTTTCCGTTGCTTGGTATTCTCGTGTTGAAGGTGTTTCGTCTTCTTTTGTGTGAAATGCATGTTCGGTTTCTCTCTTCGTGGTGTTGGGTATTTGCTGCGGTTTTGGCATATTTTATCTTGAACTCGCAATTTCTTCCTTTATCATAATCTTTACACTCTTCGTGAAATCCTCCATTATAAGGCTTATATTTTGGGTAACTTTTTCTGTGATTTTTGCCTCTAATATTGTGTCGTGATTAAGGGGCTGGTTGTCGTAGTTACAAGTAGTCCCACTAGGTGTCAGTATGTGATGGTTGCCGCTCTCAGTTTCTTGTACTGGATCAACAGTTGGTACCACTTGAAGGAGGAACTTTATTTTTAATACAATTTTCGAACTGAAGAAGTCGGTCTTAGCACATGCTGTTATGAGTACCTCAACCTCTACCATGTCGTGTGCAATATCTATATGAAGCTATATTACAGCCGGTTTTGCACTTCGCTGAGCCAAGATTGAATATTTTGTACGCCTACTGTGGAGAGAACAGATACCAAGATTACATCCGTTGCGACTCAAGAGCTAAGAAAAATGTATTTTATTGTTTGCATACGGAATTTTACCAGTTTATTGTACAGGGACATAGAACTCGGGCGGTTGATTTCATTATAGGCGTTACATACTGGTTTTCCAGATTAAGTTGTTTAATTTTTCTTTGGATTACAGTAAAGCTGATTAAGCACCCCATTTGCTCAACAACACATCACACAGTAAATATGGATAGCAAAAAGTTATTTTTAAAGAACGTTACAAAATATTGATGTTTTGAAAAATTTGTACGACTCTTTCCTTATACTTCCATACTCCAGTAGTGTTGAGAATTTACCATATGACCTATGTCAATAACATACATAAAGAATTTTGCTTTGAGCATTGACAAATTCTGCCACCACCACTAATGCTTTGTTGATAAGACTGTATGACAACTTTTTGGACTTCCCTTCACTGATCAGTGTGACGTGACATGCTATCAAAGGAAGGATGGAAGGAAGGTTAGATTTTCACAAGCTGGTTAATAGAGACGGAGCATAAGGTAGAATGGGAGAAGAAATCGGCCATGTCCTTTCCAAATAACCGCACTAGTATTTGCTTTAAGCTATTTAGGGAAACCACGGAAAGCCTACATACATCGCACAAGTGGTAATCCACAGTACTTCTCATAAGAAGCTGCAATACCATTTTGTTTATTCACGAGCAGTTTCGATTATATTTTCGTCTTCTGCTTGATGTGATCAGATCCATTTGTCCATGTTCTGAGAACCGCCAATGTGATACATGATATCAGTTTTTGGGAAAAATTCGGCTAAAAAATTCGGTGTATAGGAACTGAGTGTTATACGGTATGGGATAATCTCAACTGGGTGACAATTATGGCATCGTGATCACGCGCTGGGTGAGTGCTCACACTCGTGGAACTACTGACAAATACATTTCTCGTCTCGACAGGGGGTCTAGAATGCGCCCTCGTAAGGAAGTGTTGCCATGTCTGGCTTCTAATAGGTTATCATTCGAAAACAGACTACAAAGCTGCCCGATACGAGGGGTGGCTAGACAATCTGACGGTAAAAATGAACGATGAAAGACGTACATAGCGGAGGTCTATTTTGTAAATAGTGCTGCTATTAATTTCGTTTCATTTGAATTCTGTGTGATTATTATTTAAAGTGACTGTGAATACCAGCAGTACCCATTCTATAAGGACAGTTTTCATGATAAATAACACTGTAATGTCAAAAAAATAAAATTGAATACTCATGGTCAGCAGTCAAGCAGCCTACTAATTATTTGTAGCGATTATAACTGCAGACAAGGACCTGCAAGCATGCGATATCTTCCGCGTAAGTACCGTAACACAGCTGTAGGGAAAATAAAGTGAATGAAAGGAACATTCGTGGAGCGTGTATGAAGTTAACATGGCCTTCTACAACTTCCGTGTAAATTGTCTAGCTGTCAAAACTACTAGCACACACAACCACTTCACCAGCAGTAATTTCAAGTGGAGATGTTGCATCTTACGACGAAACGTTGCCGCCATACAGCGTGAAGCACTAACAGTTGTGCCAAACATTTGTAAACTTACCTTTTCACACCATTATGCCAGTTATACAGGTATATTTCCAAAATAAAGTCTCGGTAGACATGTATTCCTTCTTCTAACTTTTGGAAAACCTAACTTTGATGACCAGACTGAGATCCGAACTATAGTTCTCTCGATTCCAGGTCCAGTGTCTTACCACTTTTTTTCTAGATGAAATGTCTTATTTTTTTTATATTCGACATATGAAACGAAATACTTCAGAAAAAATTTGCATTATAGTGCTTTATACAATTAAGAATATTACAATATAATAAAGGAATACATTTACAGATTTCTTATCAGTGGTTAACGGATGAGGTATACTATATTTCCTTCCTATGGGAACAGAGCACGAACATAACTATCTGCACTGGCAATAAATCCATCACACTCGGAAGGTTAGGAATGATACAACCTCTATGACACAAATCAGAACTCTGTAAAGAACTCCTTTACAGTCCAAAGGAAAGAACGAACTGTCACTGACCAGTCAACTGAAACTGTCACATATAAAAGACAGCAGCCATTTAAAATTTTAGTTTGTTAGATTAAATAACAAAAATTAAGATGTTGACGACATTCAGTGCTACCATGCAGAAATGCGAGGAAAAAATTAACCACTTAGGAAAATAAAGCCGTGTTATTTGTGTATTAAAGAATAAATCTCCAAAACAAAAAACTGTCCTTTCAGCCATTATTCTACCTTCAATATCCTTCTTTTGCATTCACTCTCTAAATCCTTGTAACTACTACATTTCAGTAATTTTTTTCGGCTCCACCACGTGTTAATCTGGTAAGTATTAAATCCACCTATTCTCAGATTTTTAATCTTTATTCTATCTTCAGTTTTCTTACAAACTTAATTATTAATCTACAGGAAACAAAAGACAGATGTCAATTAAAATAACAATTCCAGCGTCTGCTTTTCAGATCTCGCACACGTAAGTGGGCTATTCGGACAGTAAGGTCCGAATGGTCGAGAAATGTAAACCACAGCGAAAATCAAAAATGTTTTATTTGCAACAGTTAGCTACATCTTCCAGCTACTTCTCTGTATAGTCGCCGCTCTGGCTCAATACATCTATTGTAGCGTCGTACCAGCCTTCCAGTATCCTCCTCATAGAAGGCAGCCGCCTGCGCTATCCGCAACTTCTCTACGCTGGTCGACAATTTGTTGTCTGTGCCAGAATGTTGTATTCATAGCCAGCGGTTCGCGCGAGCAGCTATTAACATCGGAGTAAGCCAAGTCTGGGTTGTATGGTGGATGACCAATCACTTCCCATCGAAAACGCTACAGGGGAGTCGTTATTGCCCCAGTGTGCGGCCTAGAATTGTCTTGAAGGAAAAAATGCATGACAAGTATGTTATGTGCAGTTGCATGAAATCAGGCGAAATCTCGCAGCACGCATCCATACTTGGTGAGATACACTATTGTTCTAGGGATCTTCAAGTGCTCAATGTGCGGTAAGAACTGAAAAGAGCGATGTAACGCGACTGACAGGCATACTAGAGGCACTGCCGAATACATATGGGCAAAGCTTCATCGGATTTTCACTGCTGTTTCCATTTTGCGACCTATCGGGCCTGACTTTCCGAATATCCCTCATTTATACTGTATATTGGACAATATACTGAAACAGAAAATGATGGTGGGGTGGTGGGGTGGCCCTCAACTACGTTCCTTCCGACTCAGTGTTGAAATCTTAAAAGTTTTGGCAGGTTTCGTTGTCTAGAGGCTAGGATACGTAGTTGCCGCATTACAAGCCAAATACTGCTGATTCTGCAGTATACAATATGAATATACACATGAATCGGATGGTCAAAGGTTCCTATCACTCGGCAATTGCGAATGTAACGTAGAAATTTATAAATGAAAGATTGCAATTAAATAAAATTCTGGAGGTATTATTTTAACGGCTTTAAATGATAGGTACGATAGTAGAAGTACCTTTAAGAATACCCTTTATTACTGTAAAACACTTATTGGTGTCGATGGTCCAGCAATTAAATAAAATATAAGTTGAATAACAGGGAAACAGTAGATTCCTACTGCACGTAATTAGTTATGAACAACAACATAGCTCGCGAGATATTCACTTCTAAACGCACACTACGTCTTCACTGTAGATGCCACGGAAATCCCACAAGTGCACAAGTCGGCACTCCGAAGTATTTCTATCTGCCGCGACCACGTGCAAACCGCACCACACTCTCCAAGTCTCTGCTGCGATCGTACGTCAGTCGCGCCTTTGCGTCCAGCACCTCCTGTCCTCTCCCGTACTCTTCTCCCACTTCCAGCCAGGTCCGCATTCACGAGCGCTGTGATTGGCTAGAGCGCTCCCACCATGTCTTCAAGCCAACGCACATACACAAACAAAAGGAAACACATTCCAAATACTGGATTTACACTTAAATAACGTGGAATTTAATAAATATTCCTACGGCTGGACCATAAATACACTGTAACATACATTATTAAATACATAAACAAATTAAATAAACATATATCAAAGGAATAGCAAGCAAAAGTAGGCCAGTAGCCTAATGTCTCTGTGCTTTCTAAAACACAGTAAATATTTGACCAATTTCTTCATGAATAGTATACATCGGATATAAACAAAGACATAGATGAATAAATCCATGTAGAAGAAATAAAAACTTTGAGATTCGCCGATGACATTGTAATTCTGTCGGAGACAGCAAAGAACTTGGAAGAGCAGATGAACGGAATGGACAGTGTCTTGAAAGGAGGGTTTAAGATGAACATCAACAAAAGCAAAACGAGGATAATGGAATGTAGTCGATTAAAGTCGGGTGATGCTGAGGGAATTAGATTAGGAAATGAGACACTTAAAGTAGTAAAGGAGTTTTGCTATTTGGGGAGCAAAATAACTGATGATGTTCGAAGTAGAGAGGATATAAAATGTAGACTGGCAATGGCAAGGAAAGAATTTATGAAGAAGAGAAATTTGTTAACATCGGGTACAGATTTAAGTGTCAGGGAGTCGTTTCTGAAAGTATTTGTATGGAGCGTAGCCATGTATGGAAGTGAAACGTGGACGATAAATAGTTTGGACAAGAAGATAATAGAAGCTTTCGAAATGTGGTGCTACAGAAGAATGCTGAAGATTAGATTGGTAAATCACATAACTAATGAGGAGGTACTGAATAGAATCGGGGAGAAGAGGAGTTTGTGGCACAACTTGACTAGAAGAAGGGATCGGTTGGTAGGACATGTTCTGAGGCATCAAGGGATCACCAACTTAGTACTGGAGGGCAGCGCGGAGGATAAAAATCGTAGAGGGAGACCAAGAGATGAATACACTAAGCAGATTCAGAAGGATGTAGGTTGCAGTAGGTACTGGGAGATGAAGAAGCTTGGACAGGATAGAGTAGCATGGAGAGCTTCATCAAACCACTCTCAGGACTGAAGACCGCAACAACAACAACAGATGAATAAATATGTTTATAAGCATGATGCTACCGTTTTCTCGTGTAACTGTGGAGTACTTATGGCCTGACTCGACCGATAGTAATCGGCCACTTTGATATCCAATAACTCATGAACTATTCAAGTTACATGCCTGTAATTTATACCCATTTAGGTTTACACTAATAGCTTTCTAAAAACACGTCGATCGACGCAATCGGATGAACTGTTTAGGTTTTGGAAATTCGTTGCTGGGTGTTACATGTATAATTTACAGTCAGATAAGAAACTTTAAACTAATAAAGATGTTGAAAGTCTGATTACACAACCAGAATCGTTGTGCAAATAACGGTAATGTACATGTTTCTTTTCGAGGTATCATGTTTCATCTGGCTACTATTAATTTCTATATGAACTGTGAAATGTCTGCCATTAAGGTTTCACCAAGAGCGCCATCTTTGGCACTTCCGAGTTGTCTCCTTCATTGACACAACGTCACCATGGAATTCCCAGCCACGCGGCTGGGCCACGCACTGGGGCTACCCCTCATGCTCAGCTAACGTTCGACACCCCATGGTTGCTGACGGGCTCGCGTTTTAAGTTTCTTAAAAAGCAGTAATATGGCAAAAGAGATTTGATTTCTACCTGGTGACTCCGGTCCCTTGTCGACGTCTTGTTACTCTTCCGTAACGTCTTGATGTTTTACATTTGTTTTTTTCTTCCCTTTTGTACTGGACCTCGTAACGGTTTTTTCTCCTCGCGGTACCAGCATTCTCTGGTTCTTTACTGGGCGCTTGTGACCTTAGATGTTTTGCGTCCTAAAACCCATCCAAAAAAAAAAGAAAAAACGCCAACTTCGAACTTAGAATATTTCCAGGGCGCCACAACTCTCGCGTTACCTCACAAGATGTGATATATATTAAAATTTTAGCTGCATTTAATTGTACAAGCTTAATCGATACAGATACGATTCGGGATGACATGGGGTAGACGATCCGCGCTCTGTTAACATACCAGCACTTGCCTTTCTGTGACGTGACGTTCTCCTAACGTCCAGTGTGAATTGGCCTTCTGTGCATAATTTTGCGAGTTCCTTTTGCCTGTTTACATGGTTCTCTGTCGACGACAGTAAAAACATTTTCCAAGTCGGCTGCCCCAGGCGGAGCCCTATTAACGCTGCATCTAAACATACATGCGCCCGCGACTCCAAATACTCGTCGGCGTCTAGCAAGAAGCCACAACGGCCGCAATTAGGCGCATCATAACAGTGATACAATCTGCGCTTTTTGTGCGTCGCCACGCGCCGTTACCACGTACACTTCCGCCGCCGGTGACGACCGCCCAGTGCTGAAATTAATATAAGAACAAGTACACGGCGCAAAAAGGAAAGCCGGGGCGAGTAGAAACGCGCGCGTAACCGCTGATGGAAACATTAGGCAGTGCGCCCAGATCGGAAGATTACGAGGAGCGCCAACAAGAACTGTGTAGCGAAATTGTAGCAGTCCCCTTGCGGTAAAGGAGTACAGGATGCGAAGGAAATGGTATTTATCTGTACATCTATACGGTAACTACGACAGATGTACGCCAGCTAAACTACTGTGGGCGGTTTGCTGCAGCTCGAAGGTTCTGCTAAATACATTTTTCTTGTACACCGTATCGGTTATATGGACACCACGCTGCGCAAACACGATGTATACTCGTCAGTGTGTTTCCGTATGAGTCATGATAAGATGCTACTGTGTACGCCAAGTTACCGTGCGATGTGGACAAGTAGGAGTGGAGTTCGTATCTCGCCATCCTGCTTTAATTTCTCCGTGGTTTCGTTTACTGAGGCGGAATGATGAACTAGTTACTTGAAAACGGCAATACACGTTTCTTTTCGCCATCTTCTTTCATTTCGAGTCTAATCGGTCTCTAATGACCTCGCTGTCGACAAGACGTTAACCTCCCCGCATAGCGCTACTCTATGATGAAATATTCGCTTAAGATTGCACCGAAACGTCTTCACAACGCAAGCTGACACAATGGTTTACATAGGGGAACTCGGGGCAGAACGGGATAGCGGGGCACAATGGGAAACTGCTCTTTTCGAGACAACACAGTGCTGCAACCTGTTGTATGGGCATGTAACTATTTCTTCGAATGGAAGGGAAGTTAGGGCATCCATTTTTATTTAGTTTGAAGTGCGAGATCTAAGTGAATTGTTGTCCGTCACGTTACCGCTTGCGTTGTTCTAACGTTTGGTGAATTTCAACGCCAGGTAAGCTGTTAATTGTTAATTGTATACCCTAAAATGACACATTCCCTTAAAGTGCATGGCATTTGTTATACTTTAGTTATTTAATGCGTTTAAATACGTCAGTTATTACACTCCATAACAGTTGTTAACCTCAAAAGTGCTCTTGGGGCGGAATGGGACGGGGCAGAGTGGGATAGTGTTCCGTTCTGCCCTGTCATATTTTGATGCAAGTAGAAAGCAAACCCAGCCTGGTTGTTCATAGATGCCAGACCCTCCCAACCAGTTATGTTCGCCGAACAACTCAGCTTTCCAGATATCGCCCGAGGCTGTCATTCCAATCCCACTAATCTGTCAAAATACTCTGCGGACTACAAGACGAAAAGGAAAAACCGTCGTATTAACAGATTCTCCTTATAAGAAGGAACTGAAGAATGCTGTCGCACGTAAAGTAGGGAGGACATGAAAGACCTTAAGAAAAATAAAAGGAAGAAGATGAAGAAGAAGAGAGAATCAGAGAGAGACGATGCTGAGTGTCTCTACTGTGGGGACTTCTACTCCGTTTCTAATGAGGGCTGGGTCGCATGCCAGAGTGGGCATACAATTCATGTGCTGGCATAGACAGTGAAGATGAAGAGGAAATACTGATTTGTGACTATTGTCGAAAGGGCTAGTAGTTAGTGGTTTGGTGGTTATTAAGCATTGTACATTTTTCAGAATGACTTTAAAATATTTTCTTATTTTGAAGAATGACTTTTTAATTGTTTAAATTACACATTCCTTAGTCTGAATTGCTTGTTATACAACATTTTGTCATAGTTTATTACGATATTCGTAATTCAAATTCAACGTTTATGCAATAATTTAACAAAAAAAACCCTTATCCCATTCTGCCCCGTGGGTGGGGCGGAAGGTGAAATATGCAACACTTTCTTTGAAAAATTATAAAAAATGCAAAATGTATTGTTGAAACGTACCCTTTAAACAATTATACACGACTGTCCTTAAACTGACACACAATATTTTGTTAGCGCAACGCAATCTGACTTTCAACAATCCCTACAAAAGAATGGGCCCTGACTAACATTAAACTATACCTTTCACAAATCACTTACCTCACAAAAATCTTCGCTACTCAAGCTACTGCAATACAGCGAGCGCCACAACTGCCAGCTAAATAAAAGATTCAAACTATGGAAGGCAGTAACTACTGATAGGGATAGTTAGCAAATGAAAGATATTAATAGAGAACAAACAATGTATTTACCTCAATAGTCATAATATATATAGCAGTTCATGACAAATTTCAAAACTCCGCCATCTCTCTCCCCACATCCACCACTGCTGGCGGCTCACCTCCAACTGCGCAACGCTACGCGCTGTTCACAGCCAGCTGCCTAACACTACAATGGCAGACAACAATGCAAACTACCCACAGGCTGCACACAGCACAGCCAGTGATTTTCATACAGAGGTGGCGTTACCAATAAAAAAACCTAAACAGCCTACTTACATAGCCCCCATGCTCCCCACAACAGCCTACTTACATTGTTTTAAGTGATTTTAAAAGAAGGTACATTAGGTTGTACTACAAGGTGCTTTTATCACTTTAAGAAGTGTTTCCCTGTGTTCCCTTATTTTATGGAAATTGTTAAACATTAAGTATCCCGTTCCGCGCCGAGTTCCCCTACTGTAATCATTTTTACAACTTGGTTACGAAGGTTTTCGTGATGTCATCCTCGGTTAAAAAGTTCTAGATTTATTTGCCGCATCAAACTCGGATGAAATTCCGAGTTTCTTATGATTGTAAAGTAGACACATTGTGTTGCGGGGCGACGTGTATGACTGATAGTGCGGAACACACAATGCACGCCGCGATGGCTGTATAGAAACTTTTATTGTTCCAAGATGACCGCTTTCAGCAATCTTATGCTGCCACCACCTGATCCCAGGGGAAAACATGAAAACAATGAGTGACGTGCCGAGACTACAATTAACTTCACTTATTATATAAAATGCGAAACATCCCCTCCCTTACGGAACTTGTTATAAAAATAACATGTTTCATTACATAAAGTCGAAGCACAAAAGGCACTTGACAAGAAAAAAAATAAAAAACTTTATACATTCTTTCACTGGGCGAGGTGGCGCAGTGATTAGCACATTCGAGACTCGCATTCGGGATGGACGAAAGTTCAAACCCGCATCCGGCCATCCTGATTTAGGTTTTCCTTCATTTCCCTAATTTGCTTCACGCAAATGCAGGGACTGTTCCGGCACGGCCAACTTCCATCCCCATCCCTCTCTAATCCGATGGGACCAATGACCTCGCCGTTTTGTCCCCTCCCCCAAATCACCCAACCAGCCATCATACCTTCATAGAAACACAGTTCATAAAATGCACACAGCTACTAACATCCTCGTGCCATCCACGCATATCAGCGGCTAGTATGACTCTCCAAAGCTTGCCACCGAGCACTGCACTACCGGCGGAGTGTTAACATAGGAGGCGGCAGACCCGCTACAAAGTTACCTATCTCATATTTGGATAGCGTATGTAGTACAACCAAAAAAAGCACATGCTGCGGCTACAAGCCATGAACAGCGCTGCACCAGAAATAAAGGTGGTCTTTTTCAAAGTACCCGCTATAACAGGAATTCTAACTGACCATATTTTTAAAATTACACACATCAAAAAAAGTTTAGCATCACCACGGTTCCTATGACTCCTGAAGACAGAGGTTGACTGTGGATATTGAATCACAGACAAAATCCCTTTGACTGTTCAGAGATGTCACTAAACCCGTCCAAAGATGTAAACAACCTTGCATGAGTAGTGTCTATTAGACGGAGGGGGTCCGTCAGGCGATCAGTTCCAGTCATTCCACCAGAAAGGAGGGACACGGCTCGTGCTGTCTGTAGTTCAACCATGCCTAGACAGTCAGTACCACGATTCGATGGCGTCCGCATTGTTACTTTGTGTCAGGAAGGGCTCATAACAAGGGAAGTGTCCAGGCGTCTCGGAGTGAACCAAAGCGATGTTTGTTCAGACTCGGAGGAGACACAGAGAGACAGGAACTGTCGATGGCATGCCTCGCTCAGGCTGCCCATGGGCTACTACTGCAGTGGATGGCCGCTACCTACGGATTATGTCTCGGAGGAACCCTGACAGCAACGCCACCGCGTTGAACAATGCTTTTCGTGCAGCCACAGGACGTCGTGTTACGACTCAAACTGTGCGAAATAGGCTGCATGATGCGCAACTTCACTCCCGACGTCCATGGCGAGGTCCATCTTTGCAACCAATACACCAAGCACCGCAGTACAGATGGGCCCAACAACATGCCGAATGGACCGCTCAGGACTGGCATCACGTTCTCTTCACCGATGAGTGCCGCATATGCCTTCAACAAGACAATGGTCGGAGACGTGTCTGGAGGCAACCCGGTCGGGCTGAACGCCTTAGGCCCACTGACCAGTGAGTGCAGCAAGCTGGAGGTTCCCTGATGTTTTGGGGTGGCATTATGTGGGGCAGACTACGCCGCCAGTGGTCATGGAAGGCGCCGTAACGGCTGTACGATACGTGAATGCTATCCTCCGACCGACAGTGCAACCATATCGGCAGAATCTTAGCGAGGATTTCGTCTTCATGGACAACAAAAAAATGGTTCAAATGGCTCTGAGCACTATGGGACTTAATATCTATGGTCATCAGTCCCCTAGAACTTATAACTACTTAAACCTAACTAACCGAAGGACAGCACACAACACCCAGCCATCACGAGGCAGAGAAAATCCCTGACCCCGCCGGGAATCGAACCCGGGAACCCGGGCGTGGGAAGCGAGAACGCTACCGCACGACCACGAGATGCGGGCTCATGGACAACAATTCGCGTCCCCATCGTGCACGTCTTATGAATGACTTCCCTCAGGATAACGACATAGCTCGACTAGAGTGTCCATTATGTTCTCCAGACATGAACGCTATCGAACAGGCCTGGGATATATTGAAAAAGGCTGTTTATGGACGACGTGACCCACCAACCACTCTGAGGGATCTACATCGAATCACTATTGAGGAGTGGAACAATCTGGACCAACAGTACCTTGATGAACTTGTGGATAGTATGCCACGACGAATACAGGCATGCATAAATGCAAGAGGACGTGCTACTGGATACTGGAGGTACCGGTGTGTACAGCAATCTGGACCACCACATCTGAAGGTTTCGCTGTATGGTGGTACAACATGCAATGTGTGGTTTCCGTGAGCAGTAAAAAGGGCGGAAATGATGTTTATGTTGATCTCTATTCCAATTTTCTGTGTACGGTTCCGGAACTGCCGGAACCGAGGCAATGCAAAACTTTTTTTGACGCGTGTATTATGGGCCTGCGTACCATATGAAATCGATAGTCACTACATACCGTTTGCTTATTGTACAATGAGGAACTAGAGTAATAATTAAAAAATAACCTTTCTCTTTAGATAACAAGATACGTGGTGTAAATAGAAAACTGCACTGGTGCGAACGCGATTGCTAAGCTGGCCAGACGTGGAGGGGTCCCGCGAAGTATCACTCACAAAAAGGGGTAGTGTACGCAGCAACACCCTGGGCTGAACTTACTTCAAGAGTCATCTGATTCACAGTTTTAAACCCACCAAATTATTGTACAGCTCCAAAATTAATGTGCAGTGAGTATGCTCACAGGAAATTAGTGAAGATTAATACTGAAGCTGTAGAAACAATTAGCGAATTTGTACACTTAATACAATTGAAAATAACAAACAAATGGACATCTAAAGAACAAATAGGAGGAGAGACTGGCTTAGAACTCGTTGGGCAAACCGAATACCGTATTCAGAAGTAGATTTCTCATGAGCCCTCAAATGGAAAGTCTATAAACAGTGTATTCCGCCATCACTAACTTATGGAAGTGAAACATGAAAACTAAATACTCAGACAGGTGAAAAATAGTGTTTCCAAAGAGCTATGGAAAGACCTATGTTGGACATCATAAGAAGAAACAGAAAAACAGACAAATTTAGAAGTGGTTCAAATGGCTCTGAGCACTATGGGACTCAACTGCTGAGGTTATTAGTCCCCTAGAACTTAGAACTAGTTAAACCTAACTAACCTAAGGACATCACAAACATCCATGCCCAAGGCAGGATTCGAACCTGCGACCGTAGCGGTCTTGCGGTTCCAGACTGCAGCGCCTTTAACCGCACGGCCACTTCGGCCGGCAAATTTAGAAGAGAAAAGTGGTTAATTGAGGGCGTGATAGTGACGATTACAAAAGTTTAGAGGAGGGTTGGACATACAGAGAAACGAAGTGATGAGAAAAGGCCTAGTGGACTATGTAGTAACGACATAAAGAAAGATGCAGGACAAACTTGGATAACAAACGCCCAAGATCGTATATTATTATGGAGAATTCAGGAAGAGTTCTGTATCTAGCAGTGGATGATAAATTTTTGATGATAATTATGATGATCATAATGGTACGGCGACGTTTCGTCGGATACAGCAACTGTTGGAAGGTGCTCGTTACAATTTGCTGTTCTAGTTATTTAAATTAACTGTTCTTATGCTTTTCTAGTTACCTCATTCAGATACAGCCTTCGTAACCGGTGTGCACTTCTCGTGATGGGTGGGGTTACTGATCAATAAGTTGTAATTGGTGAATTTTATCGATGGCGAAAAGTCCCCTAACGATTCCTTCACAAGAACGCTCCAACTTACAGATCGACGCCTTCCATTCTGTATGTGCTTCACGGCACTGCCTCTCTGTCGCATCCTTTACAGTAACACCCATTGTTTCATGCACAAAAATTACTAGTTCTGGAACACATAAATCATAATATTCAGCAGTTGATTTTACTGTCAAGACAATCCAAAACGTATCACTACATCTCAGATACAAGGATACAGACAACGTTAGAAGAATAACGAAATACAGATAACTTGCATGCTGAATTAAAAGGTCCAGGGTCCTTAACTCATATAAGTAAACTGAGTCAGGATTTTCATATCTTTTCATTTATTCATTCCATGTGCGACAGTTAAATATATTTCTATCAGCTGTCATCAGTTCTGATTGATATATAAATTCTAGAGCGTTCTGCTCCATCATAACAAAGTGCAAAATTCAACAAGTATTAACAACCAAAAAATGTTCTGAAGTGACTCACCCAGTCGCACCCACATTCGTCTAAATAACATTTTGACAATGAAAATGATCTTCATTTCTTTGTTAAAATTTTCGAAACAATTACTATTTCAAAATACAAGTCCCCACGCTTGTCTCTCACCACCCTCAATCTAACATTTTTCTTACTTACTAAGGGCTTTATTATTCGTCCACAAAAACTGAAAATTTATTAGTCTGTTTACTTTTTCAGTACATAAGACGTTTACAAAACTGATGTTTTGCAGATACAAGATATAAACAACATTAACAATGTACCGCTTGATATAAACTTATTAGTCATTAACATTATTGATTTATATGCTTATTGAATGGAGTTTATAAAAGAAAGATAAATTACAGAAAAGTAATCATTATTATTATTATTAGTATTATTATTATTACAGGATTAATCAATACAAAGATTAATTAAGAACATCTTGTTGCATTTCCCGTTATCCTCCGCCAATCCTCTTTATCCAGCGCATCTTCCTTGTCCATGCTGCGATGTTCCATTACTCCATTTATGTAGTCTGTCCAAGAACGTCGTGATCTTCCACACTTACGTCTGCCGGGTGGTCTCCATTCATAAACCTTCTTTGGCCACCGATGATCTGGCCTTCTCATCATATGTCCGTACCATTTTAATGATTTTCTTTCAATTCTATCACTGTATCATTTGCCTTCATTCTATCTCTTACTTCATCATTAGTTTTTCTTTCGATTCTTGAGATTCTGCCACTCCGAAGCAAATAATCCATTTCTACAGCTATTAGTCTTCTTTTGAGATCCGCATTTAAGATCCAAGAAAATAATCCAAACAGAGAAATACCAGTGCCAAAACTAAGAGACAGTGCAAAGACCATAAGTTAAATTATCAATATACAGGGTGGTCCATTGATCGTGACCGGGCCAAATATCTCACCAAATAAGCGTCAAACGAAAAAACTACAAAGAACGAAACTTGTCTAGCTTGAAGGGGGAAACAAAATGGCGCTATGGTTGGCCGGCTAGATGGCGCTGCCATAGGTCAAACGGATATCAACTGCGTTCTTTTTAAGAGGAACCCCCATTTTTTATTAAATATTCGTATAGTACGTAAAGAAATATGAATGATTTAGTTGGACCACTTTTTTTCGTTTTGTGATAGATGGCGCTATAACAGTCACAAACATATGGCTCACAATTTTAGACGAACAGTTGGTAACAGGTAGGTTTTTTAAATTAAAATACAGAACGTAGGTACGTTTGAACATTTTATTTCCGTTGTTCCAATGTGATACATGTACCTTTGTGAACTTACCATTTCTGAGAACGCATGATGTTACAGCGTGATTTCCAGTAAATACCAAAATGAATGCTCAAAATGATGTCCGTCAACCCCAACGCAATACGTGTAACGACATTCCTCTCAACAGCGAGTAGTTCACCTTCCGTAATATGTGCACATGCATTGACAGTGCGCTGACGCATGTTCTCAGGCGTTGTCGGTGGATCGCGATAGCAAATATCCTTCAACTTTACCCACAGAAAGAAATCCGGGAACGTCAGATCCGGTAAACGTGCGGGCGGTGCTATGGTGCTTCGACGACCAATATGCTCACGAAGCAAATACCGTCCGCACTGGCGGAATGTTAATGATACCACGTACTTGTACGTTTGTGACTACTACAGCGCCATCTGTCACAAAGCGAAAAAATTGGTCCAACTAAAACATTCATATTTCTTTACATACTACACGAATACCGGTATGTAATAAAAAAGAACGCAGTTGATATCCGTTGGACCTATGGCAGCGCCATCTAGCGGGCCAACCATAGCGCCATCTGATTTCCCCCTTCAAGCTAGACGAGTTTCGCTCTATGTAGTTTTTCCGTTTGATGCTTATTTCGTGAGATATTTGGCCCGGTCACTATCAATGGACCACTCTGTATATTACTAATACATACTGCGTTTTATGCTAGTTGTTTCTATCGTGTTCTCCAATATTACACAGCATTTATATCTTCTACATCTACATCCATACTCCGCAAGCCACCTGACGGCGTGTGGCGGAGAGTACCCTGAGTACCTCTATCGGTTCTCCCTTCTATTCCAGTCTCGTATCGTTCGTGGAAAGAAGGATTGTCGGTATGCTTCTGTGTGGGCTCTAATCTCTCTGATTTTATCCTCATGGTCTCTTCGCGAGATATACGTAGGAGGGAGCAATATACTGCTTGAATCATCGGTGAAGGTATGTTCTCGAAACTTTAACAAAAGCCTGTACCGAGCTACTGAGCGTCTCTTCCGCAGAGTCTTCCACTGGAGTTTAACTATCATCTCCGTAACGCTTTCGCGATTACTAAATGATCCTGTAACGAAGCGCGCTGCTCTCCGTTGGATCTTCTCTATCTCTTCTGTCAACCCTATCTGGTACGGATCCCACACTGCTGAGCAGTATTCAAGCAGTGAGCGAACAAGCGTACTGTAACCTACTTTCTTTGTTTTCGGATTGAATTTCCTTAGGATTCTTCCAATGAATCTCAGTCTGGCATCTGCTTTACCGACGATCAACTTTATATGATCATTCCATTTTAAATCACTCCTAATGCGTACTCCCAGATAATTTATGGAATTAACTGCTTCCAGTTGCTGACCTGCTATTTTGTAGCTAAATGATAAGGGATCTATCTTCCTATGTATTCGCAGCACATTATACTTGTCTACATTGAGATTCAATTGCCATTCCCTGCACCATGCGTCAATTCGCTGCAGATCCTCCTGCATTTCAGTACAATTTTCCATTGTTACAACCTCTCGATACACCACAGCATCATCTGCAAAAAGCCTCAGTGAACTTCCGATGTCATCCACAAGGTCATTTATGTATATTGTGAATAGCAACGGTCCTATGACACAACCCTGCGGCACACCTGAAATCACTCTTACTTCGGAAGACTTCTCTCCATTGAGAATGACATGCTGCGTTCTGTTATCTAGGATCTCTTCAATCCAATCACACAATTGGTCTGATAGTCCATATGCTCTTAGTTTGTTCTTCTTTGCTGGCTGATAAGCCTTCAATTTTTATGGTCATTATCGTCAATTTTGGTCTTGAGAAAGACTCTGCGCTTTTTTCTATCGCCCATCGCAACCCTTAGTGGAAAGATCAGCCGGTTGAGGTAACTGGAGACTGTACACGACTCAGCGAACTGAAGAGAACTGTCCGCCGTACCTTAGTGTTCCGGTATTTAACAAGGTATTGACACGTGAGGCCCATGGGTTAGCAGCTGCGGCCCCTGGCGGACCTCGGTATCATTCGTATTGCCAACCTATACAGCTGCTGCGCTACGAGTATTTCGAACGCGGCTTACCGACTGTGGTGCGGTACTCTCTGGAATCGTGAGTGCCGTCACCACACACTGAGAGCGAAATATAGTACACACAGCTGCCAGATCTGTCACTAACTTGGCTCTAACCGCGCTGGGTATCGAGTCTACCTGACATTGGATGAAATACTCGTACACGGGTACGTCATTCCATGCTTCACCTCTACGCCAAAATTCATTGATTGTGGTTTCTTTGAAAGCGACGATATGTCAGTCTCTTGACAATATATGAACGATGTTTTTAGTGCATAAGGGATCTGGAGAACGCGTTCGCCAGAGCCATCGTCGAACACCCTGAATATCAAGGCACGTCAGAACAGCGTGAGTAACGCGCGGTCTTGCGTTATCTTGTTGGAGATCTTGAAGATAGGACTCCGACTTTAACACGTCAGAAATCTAACGGCTACTGTCCAAATTGCCAGCTGTGTGAACCAAAGGTGATCGTGTTGCGTGCTCAGTGGCACCCTATACTGTGGTTCCAGGTGCCAGGCTCATATCGATGACAGAATTGGTTCAAATGGCTCTGAGAACTATGGGACTTAACATCTCAGGTCATCAGTCCCCCAGAACTTAGAACTACTTAAACCTAACTAACCTAAGGACATCACACACATCCATGCCCGAGGCAGGATTCGTACCTGTGACCATAGCGGTCGCGCGGTTCCAGACTGTAGCGCCTAGAACCGCTCGGCCACCAGCGGCCGGCGATGACAGAATTGGCCTGGTAACGTTCGTTGTCCTTGGAACCCCTCACATGGCTAGGTCCATCATGATGCTGTATGCGAAACTGTGGCTCGTCTGAAGAGACGCCTTCGTGGCACTCCTCTGTCCAATTCTTTTGCTCCACTCCCACGTCAAGAAAGGTGGTCGTCGTGCTGCCAGTCGTACTGTCCATATGGACACTTGTCTTGCTGCGAAAAAAAGCCATTTCCTGGCCCGACGAAAGACCCAAAATGTCCGAGCCACCTTTATGTCCTCCCATGCGTTGTTCACTTTGTAAGTAGGCTGTTTAGGTTTTTATGTTGGTAACACGACGTAGCGCTCTGTATGAAAATCACTGACTGTGCTGTGTGCAGTCTGTGGCTGGTTGGACTCATTGTTAGAATATTCGCTTGTGTAGTGTTGGGCAGTTGGATGTGAACAGCGCTTAGCGTTGTGCAGTTGGAGGTGAGCCGCCAGCAGTGCTGGATGTGGAGAGAGAGATGCCAGATTTCTGAGAGGTTGCTATCAGCGGATGAACTGGACGTGTGTCCGCCAGGAAAAGGAAATTTGTAAAGATGGGTGTCATGAATTGATGGATATATATATATGATGACTTTTGAACATTATTAAGGCAAATACATAGTTGGTTCTCTATCAAAATCTTTCATTTGCTAATAATGCCTATCAGTAGTTAGTGCCTTCAGTAGTTAGAATCTTTTGTTTATCTGGCAGTATTGGCGCTCGCTGTATTGCAGTAGTTCGAGTAACGAAGATTTTTGTGAGGTAACTGATTCATGAAAGGTATAGGTTATTCTTAGTCAGGGCCATTCTTTTGCAGGGATTATTGAAAGTCAGACTGCATTGCGCTGAAAATATTTCGTGTCAGTTTAGTGATGATCAGAATAAGTAAAGAGAGAAATGTCTGAATAAGTTCAGTTTTGCTCACCTCTTTGAAAATCAAATAACGTGAGAGGTTTTCCAGCACTGTCATTTTTAAATTTTTCTAAGGGGACGTTTCACATTGCTTCCTTCTTGGCGCCAAGTGTAGTCCTCCTAAACCTATCATTTCCATGTTTGGTCTGTCGTGGGATCCCTACCGACTCGATAAATTATATCGGGAAACAATAAAGTGCAGTCTCAATGGGCCACGAACCTGCAGCTGTTGATTTTCGGCACCTTCTGATAGACGTCTGTCCTTCAAGTGATGTTCAGATGCAATTTTTTGATACAAATCCCACTGTGTAATCTTTCCTTATATAAAGAATGTAAGTGGCGTTATTTCTGCTTACTTTTGCGTTTGTGCTGAAATTCTAAACATTGTATTTCAAGCATACCAATTCCATGTTTGTTGCATGCAGCCTACATAATGTTACGATTTTAACGGCGAGAAATGTGTTAATGGCCTAAAGATAGTCTGACAAGGGGCGTGTTTCTCACTGTGAAGCATACCAGGCGTGGTTTTCATCGAAACGATCTGGTACATGGCGCAGAACGTGCCCCTCGATTTGCGACCGCAGAGCTCTCCTGCGGCAGTTATCGTCTCTATCTGGTTTGCAAATCATACAGTTTAATTTACGAAAACGGACCCACGTAAAACTGCTAAGTTGGTTCCATTAGAACTCACACTTTGATCCCGTGTTCATATGCTAACCATGCTGTCCTTCCTGTAATATCCTTCAATACAAACTTCGGTATCCGTGAACATGATACAAGGTGCAAGGGACGTTCCATGACCACTCAGTAAAAACACCAAATTAAAAAAAAAAAAAATGGTTCAAATGGCTCTGAGCACTATGGGACTTTACTTCTGAGGTCATCAGTCCCCTAGAACTTAGAACTACTTAAATCTAACTAACCTAAGAACATCACACACATCCATGCCCGAGGCAGGATTCGAACCTGCGACCGTAGCGAAATTTTAAAACTTCCATTACAAATAGTGTGACACAATTTTACAATAAGTAAAACCCCAGTAAATTAGAAAACCCCAAGGTCATTCTTCTGAGAGCACTGCTTTTAACCAGTAACAGAATTTCTACAAATTATGAAATCCATGACTTGAAACAAGAAAGTGCAAAATCACCGACTTGAAACAGTGTAAGCACGCTTGTAAATAAAGTCAAAAATATCATTTATTCACTGCAATATTATCTGTTCTTCGTATAAGTGTATGTGTGTGTGTGTGTGTGTGTGTGTGTGTGTGTGTGTGTGTGTCTTTGTGTATGTGTAGGTGGGTAATGTAGTCCGTTGCCTTGAACAGCATACTTCATAACAAGCAGCTTAAAACACGAAAACAACCAAGTATGGAAATTCTTTAACCGCCAGTATGAAGTTTCCGCCAATTTATTACAACAAATCGTACCAATAACGAAACGTTTTTGAGAGATCCTCGAAGTATTGGGGCTTTGAAAGAGCATATATTCACAGAACATAAGTTATAATAAGTTATAAAGTAAGATCCACCAATTATAGGTTTCAACTGGAAACAAAGTAATCCAATATGGCGTCTCCTAAATTCTGCTTATGCCGTAAAATCGATCTTGCATCTCAATTGCCATGTTCTACGCCACGAAGCAAAAGTCTGACTTGACTTATTCTGTCCTTCAATGTCTGCAATTCTCTGGATCATGCAATCTCAAGTTGTGATGTCACAAAACTTGGTCAGTTCCTCGCCCACGAAAGCTTTCAAGTTCCGTCTGAGGACGGCTTAACCGAGAATATGCCACGTGTGTACGAACTAATTATCTGGAGACCCGTAAATTATTTTGTGCTTGTTACGTATGAAACGAATGATGCAAGGATTTAGAACCTGTGTGCCTTACACTGATCCGAATGTTCAGTAAGTGTAAGACACGACATTTTCCGACATAGTGGAACGCCTAGGCAACACTTGGTCGCAGACCGAGACAGAGGCGTGCTACCATTCTGGCGGCGAACAGTAGCATGTTGCTGTGTAATGTTCCAACACAAGGAGCAATCAATAAATGACGAGCGAACAGACAGGCTGTCGGCCGGCGCTGCCTTAATTAATGGAGCGCGTACACGCAGCCGGGCCGTACATGTTGCCCGTCGATTAAGTCGCAATGCACACGCCTAATAAGATCGCCACGACTACTCACTTCTTACGTGCCGTCTGCGGAGCTCTCTCTCTCCTCTCTCTCTCTCTCTCTCTCTCTCTCTCTCTCTCGCTCTCTCTGAAGTGCAGCTGGCGCGTTTGAAACGTGTCCGTTTTAATTTTACATTTGTAAACGAGAACTCTTGCCTCTTTGTCAGAATACGAATGAGTTCCACGCTCAGCGAAAATATATATGATTAATAATTACTGGACGAATATCAGTACTATTTCATGAAAGGAAAAAGGCACCAGAGAAGCAATTCTGACCTTGCGGCTGGCAGCGGAAGGCAGATTGACGAAACATATTTTATCAAATCCAAAATATATCAGTACATATTTACTCAGAGTAGCATCTTAGACCATTGTTGTTTTTAATATAGGTCAATGGGTTTTACTGCCACTGGTGGGGCTACCCGCTGTGAGGGGATATACAGCAAGAGCCATCGGGGGTTCGAAATTCAGTTTCTTAGCAGCGACGAAGAGAGGAACCAAAAAAGTAGAGCAGTGAGTGAATAAAAACCAACTGTGAAGTGTGGTTAGTCAAAGAGATGCATTGACTGAATATAAATCGAAAATAAAGTGTGTAAAGTGTACTTAGTGTATTTGATAATTAAAAGCTGATTTGATTTATGCTTTAGAGAATGCCCAAACGTAAAAGAAGAAGAGATCTTGCCAGTTCTGAAACAAAACGGCGAAAACATAAAAACAGCGAAAAAACGAAACAGATGAAGAGCGCAAAGCACGTTGAAATTCCCAACGAACTCACCGTGACTATCAGAGAAACCGAAGGACAACGAAATGAACAGATTCAAGAACCAAAAGTTGCGACACAATCTTTGAAGCCAGCCATGAAAATATCATCCTACGAGAAGAGCAGACAAGAACAAGTAAATAGCACAACCTGAAAAATGAAGCATTCCACTACGACCTGACGAAACAATATAGCAAACACAAACACGTCGTCATCGGAAAAATTGACAACATCTGCCAGTTTTGTCAAGCCAAAAAATTCGATAGAGAAACACCAGAATACTGTTGTATAAATGGAAAAATTCGATTACCATCACTGGAAGCACCTTCGCAGGAATTTTTACATTGCGTGACTGGGGAAACTCCAGAATCAAAACACTTTCTTCATATTATAAACGCATATAACGCCTGCTTCCAAGTAACTTCATTCGGTGTCACTTCATTAACAGAACAGAGATGAAATCGACTGTTTTTTCCACCCAAGGAAAAATCTATCACAACATGGGATCATAACTACCACTGACCAACGAAGACCATCGTTGTATTTCATCGGAAATGAAACAGAAATTGATCAACGATGCACAAATATCAGTGGATTGAGACGAGAGTAGTCCGAGATGTGCAGAGGATCTGACACAACACAGTCAACTGATTCACGTACTTAAAACAGCACTAGATCGAATAATTTCTGATGACTATAATGTTATAATTCGAGCCGACAAAAGACCACAAGGAGAACACGAACATCGATTTAAAGCACCTCAGACAGTCGAAGTCGCCATCTTGACTGTGGACAATGAAAACACAAGCCGTGACATCATTGTACAACGAAGAAGAGAAAGACTACAACGCATTGCAGAGACAAACCATTCTTATGATGCCCTCCAATAACCGTTAATATTACTGCACAGAAAAGGATATCATTTTAATGTGAAATAAATCCTACCTGAAACAGGTGTAGAAACAAACACAAAAGTCACTTCCAAGGAGTTCTATGCTTAACGCTTAATGATCAAAGATAGTGAAACATACAGTCACTCGCCGTTTAATCCAATTCCTTGTACATATGTGTGCAAAAATAGAAGAGGAATGGATGCTTTACATAAGACTGAATCAGAGGAAACTACTCACGGAAGAATACAACCATCTTCGAGATGCAGTCATAAATGACGGAAATATTGACGACATTGGAACAATAGCAATCTTACCCTCATAATACATAGGAATTCCGAGACATGTGCACGAATACACTCAAGATGCCATGACCTATGCCATGACCTGCATAAGAAAATATGGACGACATGACCTCTTCATAACATTCAAATGCAAATCACCGTGGCCAGAAAGCAAAGAACAATTAAGATACGTACAAGCCTCCATGCATCGACACGAGATAATAGCCCGGAAGAAATTACAATGAAATCAGACCTTTAGCTGCTTACAGGTGTGGATAAGTATCAACGGGGACAGTTGAAAAATGTGTGCCCTCGCCAGCGATCGAACCTGGGACCCCCTGCTTACAAGGCAGACGCTCTATCCGACTTTTTTCTTTCTTTTTAATCTCATTTTGTTCGCTTTTGTTAGTTGCATCTGCTCGAGGCGGACGTCGTAAGACATCCGTTTAAGTTCGTTGTTGATCGATTAACTCAGTTTTTTTAGGGCAGCTAACCCTTTGACCGAACACACCGAGCTACCGTGCCGGCGCCGACTGAGCCACTGAGGACACAGACGATAGTGCGACTGCAGGAACTTATCTCTGGCACGCTCCCCGTGAGACCCACACTTTCCAACTTTCCATCCACACACATCTGTAGTGCCCTGCCCACCATACCCATTACTCGCGGCAGTCAATCTACCGATTTCCGTAAGAGTTCGGGCAATTTGAGTGCATCCGCACTGAAGACGATCATTGGCCGGAAAGCCTTATCTATATAAAGCTGGTATCTGTACAGATACCGTTGGTGATCTTGCAACTCTCTAAGAATGAAATTACAATGAAATCCAGACCTTTAGCTGCGTACAGGCGTCCGAAAGAGCAGATACCGCCTTTATATAAATAAGGCTTACCGGCCAATGATCTTCTTCATTGCGGATGCACTCACATTGCTCAAACTCTTACGGGAATCGGTAGATTGACTGCCGCGAGTAACGAGTATAGTGGGCAGGGGCACTACAACTGTAGTGTGTGGACAGAAAGTTGAAAAGTGGGGGTCTTACGAGGAGCGTGTCAGAGACACGCTAAGTCCCTGCAGTCGCACTATCGTCTGGGTCTTCGGTGGCTCAGTCGGACAGAGCGTCTGCCATGTAAGCTGGAGGTCCCGGGTTCTCGTCTGAGCACACGTTTTTCAACTGTCCCCGTTGATACTTATCAACGCCTGTATGCAGCTAAAGGTGTGATTTCATTGTAATTTCATTCTTGGAGAACTGCAAGATCACCAACGGTATCTGTACAGATACCAGCTTCATACAACAGCCCGAGTTTTAGCACAAAAACAAATGAGATTTATTGAAGTCATCACAAAATACCACATCTTTCGAAACGTTAGAAACTGGATGTGCACAATCGAATGGCAAAAACGACGACTGCCTCACACAGTGTCATATGGCTACAGTATAATATTGATCCCACGGATATCGACAAAATCATCCAAGCTGACTTTATCAATACACGAGAAGATCCGGAACTGTACGATATAGTCGTGAAAAACATGATTCACGTATCATGCGGGACATTAAACGCCAATTCGCCATGTACAGAAGAAAAATCTTTCAACGACGAAAACAAGGAATTCCAGTAGAAGATCGCCCAGGAATCGTGAGAACTAGCGCACTGGGCCGAGTATACACCGTACGTCCGAATAATGCCGAATGGTTGAATCTCCGTATTTTGCTACACGAAATAGGGTGACCAACAATTTCACATATCTCAAGACTGTTCACGGTTACCTATGCCAGACGCGGAGAGAAGCATACCAACGCGTGGACTACTGGAAAACGGCAACCACTGGAATTAACACTACAAGAAGCCTCACTCAGAGCCACAGCTTAACAAATGAGAGACTTATTCGCCGTAATTGAACAACATGTAACACATCGAATCCAAAAAAGCTATGGGATTCCTTCAAAGAGAGTATGAGGTACGACATACTGTACCGCAGGCTCGTCCCCTGGGGCGCCAGCGCCCGCGGCCAGCGCCCCGGGCGAATTCGTGTGTTGTCGTAGTGGCCGAGCCGTGGCGGTTAGCTGGCCGTGCGGACCACCCGCCGAGCCTCGCCATGCCGCTGTACGCGCGATTCGTACGGACGACAGACCGCCGCACCAGCAGCGGTCAAAAGCGTTCATACAATGCAAAGGCGTTAGTCAACAGACGCAAGGCTACAGTGGATCTAGATGGGTGGTCAACAGCAGCAGACAAAAAGAAAGAGGAGCGGCGCGTCCGCACTATTTAAACCCTAGTGGGAAAGTAATTTTCTTTGTACTGCTGCCAAAATTCATGCCAAATGTTTGGTATGTCATCGGAACCTTATGTATTTAAAAAAGCACTCGATTGAACGGCACTTTAATACCTGTCACAAGGATCAGTTCGAAAAATTTGTCGCAAGAGGAACGACAGTCGAAGAACTGAAAGGAAATTTCAAGCAGCATTACAGTGAAGTAAGTGTTTCCTATCGTATGACTCTTCATTATTTATTTTAAACTATATTTTATGATCTGATATGTCACTTAGCAATGTGCCAGTTATCGAATATGAGATTGTCAGCAACAAGGAACATTTCTTTTCGGTTAATTTTTATATTTGGTTTGCATTAAATCGCGTCGCACAGACATAAGAAAAAGTCTCACGCGCGTTATTTTTGCCACTTTCTGAAAATCCGTCACAAACGCTCTCTCGGGTAGCAAAGTGTCATTAAGAGTCTTTCTTTGTCTTTGTATATTTGTGTTTTTATGAATGGGAAAATATATGTTGTAGTTTGATCTATGTTTTCAATTAATTAAAACTCAAATACTTCAACAGATAAAAATTTATTCTGCGACCACATTTGGCTGCCCTTGCTAGCGTCTAAGTCCGCTTTTCAGAGGAACTGGGGCAAAATGCACCTAAAACTAATCTCTTGTTAGTTTTTTATTTGATTTTCAATGAATGAAACAATTAATTGTTAAAATGATAAGTGTTTTAAAAAACAGGATTGTACAAAATTAATTGTATGTTCATTTTTGCCGTGGTAGGAGCAGGAAACAGGTGGGCCATGTTTGCGCACAAGTTACAAATGCTCGCTGAGAATTGCGAAAGCAGGGAAACCCTTTGCGGCTGGGAATCTCATCAAGGATTGCCTGGTCGACTCGGCGGCTTGCATTTGTCCTGCAGACCTCACAAAAAAAATTGAAAAAATAGCTCTTTCGCCTCAAACTGTTGCTCGCCGAGTCGAAGATATGTCCTCAGATATGAAGCAGCAATTAATGGAGACAGCGGCAAACTTGACGAGTCCGCGGACGTTGCGGACGTATCTAAGCTCGTCATATTCATTCGAGGAGTCGACGACAATCTGCGTGCCACCGAAGAATTTCTCGACCTTATAAAAGACACAACCACGGGCTTGGATATTTTTCTAGCTGTGGAAAACGTGTTAGAGTCAATGGGTTTAAAATGGGAACGCCTGACCCGGGTAACAACGGACGCAGCCCCTGCGCTACGAGGGACACGCACTGGGTTCCTGGGTTAAGTCAGGCCAAAAATGGCTCAAATGATCAGTTCGCCTTTAGCCGCGGAGCAGCTCGGACTTGTTTATGTCCCGGCTGCGAACGTTCGCGGAAGAAGCGGTGTTTACACCGTCGTCCCTCGCGTGTGTTACTGTTTGAATCGAACGCAATGGCACACAATTTTCGAAAAACCACGATACAGTTCACGTTCTGTAACGAGTATGCACGACCGAAGGCTTTCGAAATCGAACGTTTCTTGAGGGACGAAGAGCAACTTAACTACACGGAGATTATTGGAATTCATTTATCAATCGTGAGCAGCACTCTTTACGTAAAGATGATTGACGACGCAGCATGCGATAGGATCATTGAAGCCGCCAAACGAGGATTCCAGTTCCGACACTCCGATAGTCATATTGGCGAAGGTTTAGTCGCTCATTCGGGCCTGGGCGTGCGTACGATTCGAATCTTCGAGCTGCCTTTCGAGGTACCCGAATCATTGGTCACTGAATCACTCCAGCCGTATGGCAGAGTTATTAGTCATACGGCCGAACGTTGGGCAAGTTTTAGCACGTATCCAGTGCTCAATAGTGTCCGACAGGTGCGAATTGCCCTTACGAAACATGTGCCATCGTACATAAACATCGGCGGCTGTAGAGCTATCTATGATGGACAGCCCCGGACATGCTCCCGGTGTGGTGGTGAAGGACATCTTCGATCTGCGTGTATGCAGAGGAGACTCGTGCAACTCCCCAGCAGAGACTTCCAGAATCCGACTACACCAACGTCACTGCCGATGACTTACGTGACGGCGCTTCGCGGGGAGGTGACGCCGAGGTCGGAGCGCACTATCGAACCGACGCCGCTGTTGATTGAGGCGCCTTCGGACCCCACTGAAGAAGGAATGGCTCCGACCAACCTCCACTCTCAGACACTACAGGTGGTGCAGAAAGAGGATGACAGCATCACAATAGGCATGGAAGCTGAAGTGGAACGGCCCCAGGTCACTGTGGCGGCGGCGGGAACGCAGGAGATGCAAGATTCGCCAACACCAGAGGCCGAGGTTAGGGCCCGCAAACAACGCTCGCCAAAGCGCCGCAAGAAGCGCCGACTAAACTCTGCGGAGACGCTCCCTTCTCTTCTTGGGAGCCCAGATGAGTCTAACACTATGGACCTGTCTGACTTAGAACCACAAGCTTCGGATGTCGCAGACCATATGAATTCGGACAGTGAAAAGATGTCATGTCGTTCAGACGACGCATCCGCTCAGGGGCCTGCTACCACTTCTGCGGTGGAGTCTAAAGCTGCGAAAGAACAACAGATTCACACATCAATGCCGCACAGGAAAATTTTGAACACCCCAATAATATCAGCTGGTATGAGCAGGACGACGAAATCACCGATGCGGACCATTCTATTGGTGGGGACTTGCATCCGTCCGCCTCTCAAGAAACCTAATGCCGCAGGGACACGTTCCTCGGGCGACCCTCTGCGATGTGCAAAGGGACTATCGATACGGTGACACTTTGTCATTTTAACATCATGTGGAGATGACAGCTACTCGACCCCAGACATACAGAATAGGGACAGTGAATGTAAATACCATTAGATCGCCCGTGAAACAGCAGTTGTTTAGGGACATGATATACGCGTCGGATGTGGATATACTGATGGTGCAGGAAATTTATGTTCCTGAGTTCCAGGAAGTCAATGGATACATCTCCTACACCTCGCCGCACTCGAACAACGACAGTGGAACGGCGATATTGGTCCGGGACGGGATTCCGGTTCGCGACCTGGCTTATCTACCTTCGGCACGAGGACTGGCGATAACTGTTAATGGAATTCGCATTCTCAATGTTTATGCCCATTCCGGCACAGACAACAGACGGGCGAGTGCGAGATGTTGTTCGGAAAAGATTGTGCCCTTATTTACCGGCACATTCGATCATTTCCTTATAGGTGGTGACTTCAATTGTGTTTTAGCCCAAAAAGACCAGACTCCACTTTACAATACCTGTCGTGAACTGCAAGTGCTATGCCGGGATCTGGAGTTAAGCGACACCTGGGACATGTTTCATAGGAACCGTGAGGGATACACTTTTTTTTACCAGTCACTCGGCGAGCAGACTCGATCGAATATATGTTTCGGTTGGCCTACAGGATAAGGTGGTCGACGCGGAACGATGGCCTGCGGCATTTACTGATCATCTGGCTTACATTTGTACCATATCACTCCCTAGGCAAAGTGTGTGGAGAAGCCGCCGGACATGGAAGCTCAATTCGTCACTTTTTTCGGACCCCGAATGTCGTCAGAGAGTCGAGGAGGTATGGGCCACATTCAACGTCGTCTACCAACATATACCTCGGTGCTTCATTCTTAGTGGCTCTGAGCACTATGGGACTTAACATCTATGGTCATCAGTCCCCTAGAACTTAGAACTATTTAAACCTAACTAACCTAAGGACATCACACAACACCCAGTCATCACGAGGCAGAGAAAATCCCTGACCCCGCCGGGAATCGAACCCGGGCGCGGGAAGCGAGAACGCTACCGCACGATCACGAGCTGCGGACTCCGTGCTTCAATGGTGGCTCGAGTGTACTAAGCCGGCAATAAGAAGAGCTTTAATACAGTATGGTCGGTATAAGACGAGATGGCTAAGAGACACTCTTGATTATTATTACACCATGCTTCGTGAGTTGTACTTCCAGGTGCCGTCTGCATCATGCGGAAGTTCATCGTGTCAAGGCACAAATCCTATGATTCTTGCGACGACGACTGGGTGGCATCCCAATACGGGCAAGATGTCTCGACACCATCACTGGGGAACGTACCTCGATGCACCATGTGTCGCGGGAACATAAACGTTACCGCCGGGCATTGGTAACAGTGCTCCACGGTTTAGATGGCCGTCAACTGACAACACAACAGGACATTGCAAATGAATTCTTAGAGCACTTCCGCCACCTCTATGCCGGTACACCGACGGACCGTCGGGTGGGGGACGAGATACTGCAGCATCTGCAAACGACACTGGCAGAGACGGACAAGGCGGCGCTTATGGAGCCACTCACAGAAGACGATATAAGGGTGGCACTCACAAAAGGAGTGGCCCACAAATCACCAGGGCCAGATGGGATTACGCTAGAGTTTTATCGAGAATTCGTGGACATGGTGACGCCACAGTTGGTGTCGATGTACAATGAGGCAATGCGTCCGGACATGCGCCTACCGTCGGATTTTGTGACGGACTTTCTTCTTCCCATTCCAAAGATAGCGGGGAGTCGCAGTATTAATCAATATCGGCCTCTCACTATGCTAAACACCGACTACAAAATCTTTGCACGACTACTAGCGTCTCGTCTCAAGCTGGCGATATCCAGGACAATATCCCTGATCAGGCTTCCCTAGGGGTTGCGAAGCAACATCTCCTCGGCGTTAAGTGAATACCGTGACGTTATCGCCCTTGCGGAAACGTGTAAAATGCGAGCAGCGATGATATCTGTGGACTTCGATCGTGCGTTCGACAGGATAAACCATGACTTCTTGGCGTCAGTCATGAGCCGAATGGCGATTCCACCTGTTTTCATCTCCATCGTTATGAGGCTAATACGAGGGGCTACATCCAAGTTGATTGTAAACGGTCGGGAAGCGGGCTCGATTCCTATTAACAGCTCAGTCCGACAAGGGTGCCCACTCTCCATGATGCTGTTTGCGATAGCGCTTGAGCCGTTGATGTGTGTTATGAGGCGCTCACGTACTGGGATAGCCCTTAATGAGAACTCTTTCGTTTATCGCGCATATGCGGACGACCTGATCCTTCTTGTCAGATCAGGACATGAAGTGCGTCAGGCTGTTGAACATCTAGACTCTTACGGGACGGCGGCAGGCAGTGTCGTTAACATGACGAAATCCAAAATTATGAACATTGGACGGGGTCTGGAAGACGTACCGGGACCGTTTCAGACGGTGGAATCGCTGAGATGTCTGGGGATCACATTTACCCGTTCACTACGGCGGTCAGCGGCGGCGAGTTCTCGGCGGCTTCTGCAGAATGTTCGTCTGACGATACGCAACAACTCACTGAGAGCCTTTGACATGATCCAGCGTGTGGCATACACTAACGTTCACATAGCGTCACGACTGCCCCATTTAGCGCAGATCCTACCAATACCGAAGGGTATTGCAGACCGCCTCATGGCTGCCTTTGGTTACTGTGTTAGTACTGGGATGTTATTTAAGATCAAATATGACACGTTAACGCTACAGTTCCGGAACGGTGGCCTCAAACTCACAAACGTGCGAAACAAAGCTCTGGCGCTTTACATGCGAGCGATTATACGAAATTGGCAACGACGAAAGCATACCATAACGTCAGCTCTAATAGAAGTACTTGTTCCGCCTTCGTACGAACCCCCTATTGCGGTGGGCAATATTTCACCTTCTCTTGCACACATTGCCTCATTTCTTGTTGATTACAGTTATGTTCGTCTGAAAGTACCTTCGACGAGAATACCCACGACTCGGGAGATCTATAGGTGCTTCATGGATCACCATGGCCGCAACATAATGGAATTCAAATACCCGTCGAGAACGTGGAACCACATTTGGTGTGCAGTGCATACTCCATTACTGTCAACAGCAGCGAGATCGATGTGGTATATTCTTATAAACCGTAAACTTGTGACCAGGAGTCGATTACATACAATTCATATGGTCGATTCTCCTCTTTGCACAAACTGTGGACTGTTAGCAACGGAAGAACATGGTTTAGTGTGTGGCGCAGCGAGGGACGTCTGGATGCTGACGCGTCGAATACTGGCCTTCCTTCGGCGCACTAACTACACAGAAATCACATCAGATATACTTTTTCTACCGTACAAGACCTTTTTTCCCAAACAAAAGACGTATGCGATCAATTGGATCGCTGGACATGCGACGAAATATTTGTATTCGTACGATATAAAGTCCGTGATGGATTATTGGATGTATTTACAAGAACAACACGAGCTCATACGGAGTCACACGAAATACAGGACTTACTTTTCCAATTTTTTAGGAAGTGTTTTTCACAATCCGCCCGACAGCTGGGGTGTCCCAGAACTAAGAAGACTCCTGCAGCAGAACGACTAGAGACAGTACTGCGCGGTTCAATTATATTGGCATATAGCACACAGAGTAGAAAACTGGCCCCTACCTGTTGGCGCCAGTTATGACTCGATTATGTTAAAGTGAACAAAAAACCAAAACAAAAAAAAACACACACACAAAGATGGTAAACACCGAACCCGCCTCAGATAATGGTCCTTCGGATGGTCGACGCAGGAGAAGTACATGCCGCCCACAAAGGGAGAAATGGTCAAGATTATATGGCTTTCTGCCAGACTTATGATGCGACACCGTGTGCTGCACGGATTGTGATGCAGATGCTAACTTCATTTGCACTCCCGCCCGTGACTAGATTTGTCATTTACTTTATTCATGTCACAAAAAAAAGAAACAAAAAACAGGGCGGCCTTTACGTTGATTTTATGGTTTCCAAATTGTTTTTGCTTTGTTTTTGCTGTCTCGATACTTTTCTTATCCCTAGGACAGCACAATTGTACGAATAAAGATTGTTTGTTTACCCTTCCATCCTCTTACAAAAAAAAATGATAGGTTACTGTGCTGATGGTCTGGGTTCGATTTCAACATCTGCCGATGGTTTTTAATAGGGAGAGACAGATTCTATTCTCTTCTGGCTACGCCAAGTGAAGAAGGTATAAAAAAGTAAAAAAAGGTGCATCTCCACGAATATGTGGAGGTACACCTTGGAAGACACGGCTGCAACAAGGGAAGTAGCCACGATGTTATAATTTTATTATCAATTTTATTGTGCCTGCTGCATGTTCCATTTTAGCGAGTTTTAACAGGTTCTTTTACTTTTTATTATCCTGATGACGGAAGCTTGACTTCCGAAACGCGTCAATCTTAGTGTTTTACACCATAAAGAAGTGGTTGAGCCGATATATTTTTTAACATTAACAGTTCCCTGTCTGTAAAATCTCAAGAGCATCTGGACGGGGTGAACTTCTAAAACAAGCTAAAATTATCTTCTGGGACGAATGCAAATGGCACATTAAAAATCACTCGAAGCCGTGGACAGAACATTACAACACTTGTGGGGAAACTCAAAACTGATGGGAGGAGCTCTACTCACACTCTCAGGAGATTTTCGACAAACACTTTCAGTTATCCCCAAGTCAGCGCCAGCAGACGTTATAAAGTCACATCTCTGGCCACACAAACAAATACTGCGACTATTGAGAGTTGAACTATCGAAAGAAGACATAACAGCACAGTTTGCTCAACAACTTTTTCAAATAGGCGAAGGCATATATCTTATTGACCATTAATCCTCATTAAACTCAATCTTGATTTCTGCAACATAGCAACTGCTGAAAACGAAATCATCGACCAAATTTATCCAAACATTGTTCACAACTATACCAATCCGAACTGACCATTTGAAAGGGCAATTTTAGCGACGAAAAATAATATTGTCGACGATCTCAGCTTCAATATTCAAAAGAAAATTGCCAGTGAAGAGAGAACATACAAATCGATCGACGTAATGGTAAACGTTGAAGAAAGTGTGAACGTTCCTACAGAATTTCTAAAGTCTTTGCAAGTACCAGGAATACTATTACACTGCCTTCGACTTAAAATTGGATCTCCGATCAAACTACACAGAAATCTCAACTCACCAAAACTATGTAATGGAACAACGATGATCCTCAAACAGCTATCGAACAACATCATCGAAGCCGATCTTACGACTGTTAAGTACAAAGGACACACACTACTTACCCTCAAAATACCACTGATCTCTACTGAACAGCTACTCCAATTTAAAAGACTGCAGTTTTCAATCAAATTAGCCTACGTTTTACAATTGAAAAAGCCCAAGGACACACTTTAAAATATTTCGACATCAACCTCAAACACTCCTGCACGTCATCTATACGTAGCTTGGTCTAGACTAGGAAATTCGAAAAATTTGTACATGCATACCCCGGATGACAAAATGAAAAATGTTGTTTACAAACAAGTATTGTAAATAGTTAAAACATGTTTTCAATAAAATGTTTCACCTCCTATACTTTAACAAGTATTGTAAATACACTCATGCTCATAAATTAAGGATAATTGCAGAATCTGGTGCCACACAACGTGGCACTACACAAAACTGGCACTAATAGCATAGGCACATAGGAAACACACACGACACAGGTCTCTAAGTCCACGGTATTGGTGATAATTTGAGAAAACCATCCCGAAACACATGTGCTACAAAACACCACTGTTTCCTGCCCATGTACCCCGACATCAATGTGGGATACGATCGCCATGCACACGTACACAGGCCGCACAACGGGTTGGCATACTCTGGATGAGGTGGTCGAGCAGCTGCTGAGGTGTAGCCTCCCATTCTTGCACCAGTGCCTGTCGGAGCTCCTGAAGTATCGTAGTGGTTTGAAGACGTGCAGCGATACGTCGATCGAGAGCATCCTAGACGTGCTCGATGGGGGTTTAGGTCTGGAGAACAGGCAGGCCACTCCATTCGCCTGATATCTTTTGTTTCAAGGTACTTCTCCACGATGGCAGCTCGGTGGGGCCGTGCATTATCATCCACCAGGAGGAAGGTGGGAGCCTCTGCACCCCTGAAAAGGCGGATATACTGGTGCAAAATGACGTCCCGATACACCTGACCTGTTACAGTTCCTCTGTCAAAGACATGCAGAGGCGTACGTGCACCAATCATAATCCCACCCCACACCATCATACCACCACCTCCATACAGGTCCCTTTCAAGGACATTAAGGGGCTGGTACCTGGTTCCTGGTTCACGCCAGATGAAAACCCGGCAAGAATCACTGTTCAGACTGTACCTGGACTCGTCCTTGAACATAACCTTGGACCACAAAATGACCACGTCCTGTGTTCTTGACACCCGGCTTTACGGTCTCTCCTGTGACCAGGGATCATTGGAGTGCACATTGCAGGTCTCTGGGCGAATAAACCGTGTCTGTATAGTCGTCTGTAGACTGTGTGTCCGGAGACAACTGTTCCAGTGGCTGCGGTAAGATCCCGAGCAAGGCTACCTGCAGTAATCCGTGGCCGTCTGCGGGCACTGAGAGTGAGATATCGGTCCTCTTGTGGTGTTGTACACTATGGACGTCCCGCGCTGTAACGCCTGGACGCGTTTCCTTTCTGCTGGAATCGTTGCCATAATCTTGAGATCACACTTTGTGGCACACGGATGGCCCGTGCTACGACCTGCTGTGTTTGACCAGCCTCCAGTCACCCTAGTATTCTACTGCTCATAACTTCATCAATATTTGTTCTTTGCGCCATTTTCAACACACAGTCACCATTAGCACGTCTGAAAACGTCTGTACTCTCACTCAATACACCGTACTCTGACATGCACCAACACACATCTGCATATGTGGACTGCTGCCAGCGCCACCGTGCTACGACCGCAGGTCAAATGCACCTGACGTGATTTAAACCTGCAAACCGCCCACCAGAGCGTTGTTTCACCATTTATCAGCATTATCCTTAATTTATGAGCGTGAGTGTAGTTAGAATATCATTACAATAAAAAATGTTCACCTCTTATACTTTAAAGATTATCCTTTTATTTCAACTACCACACAGTCTCATATCGACTCCCTCAGCGAAGCCGGGTACCCTAGCCAGTAATAAATAAATTGCACCCCGCAAGCGGTTTGTGACAAAACATGTGTCACAGGGTGGCGCTTCATTTTGATAAACATATACTCAAAGAAATCAGCTTTGTATTGGGAACCCAAGGAGAAACGATATCGCAGAATTCGACTGCAAACTTTCTGCTGGTGGAGAGTTACGGAAGATACAGAAACTTTTAGGTATGTATACCGAAAGACAGTAAATAAAAAGGTGTCGTAAAAACTGTGCCACCTCACTAGCACACTGACCTGTTTCGCATTAGCAAATTCGAAATTCGCTAACATGTAGATTATATCGTAGCTTGATGAACAGAGCCACATCCGACGATTTATGCACGGAAAAGATCCTTAATGCAGGCAGATTAGCATAATTTCACCTAATTGTGACAAACGGATTACATAGGTAGGCTACACTATCTGAACAAAATTATCAGGACAGCTATTAGTGGATATTAAAGTAGTATGTGCCTCCCCTTCGCCTTTATAATGACTTCAACTCTGCTGTGGACATTTTCAGTATGCTGTCTGAATGTTGGTGGAGTAATGGCAGCCCATTCTTCGTCAAGAGTGAAAACCAGACAAAGTAATGATGTTGAACGCTTGGGCCTACAGCGAAGTTAACATTCTAACTCATCCCAAAGGTCTTCCATACGGTTCACATCGGGACTCTGGCTAGGCAAGTCCGTTTGAGCAACTTTACTGTCCACCAACCACCGCCTCACAGATGTTGCTTTTTGAAACGTGGCATTGTCATGCTGATACAAGAAATCATCGTCTCCGAATTGTTCCTCTACTGTTACAGGAAACATTGCTGTAAAATGTGTTCATAACATTTAGCATTTAGCGGTTTTTTAAGCGCAATAAGATGAAAACACCTAACCTACGATAAACAAACCCATTCTGTTACAGTACCCTCTCCGTACTTCACAATTTGCTCTGCACGTGATGGCACGTAACGTTTCATGGCATTCGCCAGACCCAAACCCTTCCATCAGAGTGCCACAGGGCACTGTACTGTACTGCATTGTATGGAACTGGGGACCTAGAAACGACGGAGAGGCTTCGTCCCTGCCGAAGCCCTCAGTGGTTGACAACCCCACAACAGGCTACAGCAGCCCACTCACCCCAACGCCGCCCCACACCGAACACCGAACCCAGGGTTATTGTGCGGTTCGGCCCCCAGTGGACAGCCGCCCCCCTCCACCCCCACCCCCCCGGAACGTCTCACACCAGACGAGTTTGCATGGTAGAGTAATAGTAATTATGGTGTATGCGTACGTGGAGACAGTGTTTGCACAGCAATAGCCGACATAGTGTAACTGAGGCGGAATAAGGGGAACCAGCCCGCATTCGCCGAAGCAGATGGAAAACCGCCTTAGAAACCATCGACAGACTGGCCGGCACTCCAGACCTCGACACTAATCCGCAGGATGGATTCATGCCGGATACCGGCACGTTTTCCCGCCCGGAAAGCAGTGCGTTAGACCGAACGGCTAACCGGGCGGGCGCCACAGGGCATAGTGTGATCCACCACTCCATTCACTCGTTTCGAATTACCTTTTGTCAAGCGTCGCTTAGGACTGGCGACAATAAAGAGTGGTTTATGAGAAGCTGGTTGATCATAGTACTCCGTTTATTTTAAATTTCTAAACAACATTGTGCTCGTTACTCTGCCGGTAGCATTTTTAAAACTCACGAGCGATTACTTTGACTAATTTCAAGCGATGTTTTATACGCACCCTCCACAATCTTTGACGGTCCCTGTACCGCAGTGCTTTTCACGGTTTAGCTGTGGTTGTTGCTTAGCGTTTCCTGTTTGCAATCACATCATCAACAGTCGATTTGGACAACTTCAGAAGGGTTGAAAGATCCCTGATGGATCTGTTACTCAGATGACATCCAATGACTGCCGCGATGATCCTTTATTGTATGATTATATGATAGGGGAACAAACACTGGTAGCAGTTACTTCTGTAAAATATCTGGGAGTATGCGTGCGGAACGATTTGAAGTGGAATGATCATATAAAATTAATTGTTGGTAAGTCGGGTACCAGACTGAGATTCATTGGGAGAGTCCTTAGAAAACGTAGTCCATCAACAATGGAGGTGGCTCACAAAACACTCGTTCGACCTATACTTGAGTATTGCTCATCAGTGTGGGATCCGTACCAGATCGGGTTGACGGAGGAGATAGAGAATATCATAAGAAGAGCGCCGCGTTTCGTCACAGGGTTATTTGGTAAGCGTGATAGCGTTACGGAGATGTTTAGCAAACTCAAGTGGCAGACTCTGCAAGAGAGGCGCTCTGCGTCGCGGTGTAGCTTGCTGTCCAGGTTTCGAGAGGGTGCGTTTCAGGATGAGATATCGAATACATTGCTTCCCCCTACTTATACCTCCCGAGGAGATCACGAATGTAAAATTAGAGAGATTCGAGCGCCCACGGAGGCTTTCCGGCAGTCGTTCTTCCCGCGAACCATACGCGACTGGTACAGGAAAGGGAGGCAATGACACTGGCACGTAAAGTGCCCTCCGCCACACACCGTTGGGTGGCTTGCGAAGTATAAATATAGATGTAAATGTAGATGAGGGATAGCCGAGCGGTCTCAGGCGTCTTGCCACGGTTCGCGCGGCTTCCTCCGTCGGAGGTTCGAGTCCTCCCTCGGGCATGGGTGTGTGAGTTGTCCTTAGCGTAAGTTAGTTTAAGTTAGATTAAGTAGTGTGTAAGCCTATGGAGCTATGACATCAGCAATTTGGTCCCATAGGAACTTACTACCACCACAACATCCAATGGCTAATCAATGTTCGAAGTTACTGAGCACTCCTGACCGACCCATTCTGCTATTACTTCTTTTTCTACCGACAGATCAGTTCTCCCTGCCTACTTTTATACTCGCGGGTCTACTTTTCGTGCATCCAGTGGTCAATTCCGCATTACATAAGGTTGTCCCGATACTTCTGATCAGATACTGTAGTTGAGTGATCCGCCAATTTAGGAAAACGCGGGAAGTCATTCCTCCCGGCCACGGCTGCATAATTAAATGAGGTACATTACACTAAAGTTGCCATCTTTGTCACATTATGTTATGAGTTATCTTTTAGAGGCAGTAAGCTGGTCTGTCTGCGAATAGGCGGAACAGCTATAGCGGAAGTTCTACTTAGAAACGCAAGCTGTTGGCAGCAAAATTACTGCAGAACTTAAGCTTTTGTCCCAGTCTGGGAAAGCGGCTCCAGCCGGCTGCTATAAAAGTGCGCGAAGCAAATTCACGAAGTGGTTCTCCTGACAGGAAACAGGCTGAATAATAGATGTAATTCAGTCGGGAGATTCATCACGGGCCTAATGCGGACAGATACCGAGACCGGAATGCTTTAAAACGATTGTCAGAACTAGTTGCGCGAATGGGGCTCGTTAATTTGAAAACCAGTCGGGCAATATTTCATAGGAGCGCGACTGGACGCGGCGCTTCCACGCGTCGGCCACCGGCCGCAGCCGCTTAACTGATGACTGCGCGGCGATTAATCACCGCGGCCATGGGCGCCGCCGCCTGCCTGCCCACCGAGGGCTCTGCCGCACTCGGGAGCGCCGCGGCGATAAAGAACTGTCCGGCGCGCCGACAATTTGTCTCTTGTAACAAGAATTCCGTGTAACACACCGAGTAATTAAAAAAATAAGGCCAGAGACAGATACTACACTGCTTAACAACTGCTGTGCAACAGTTGAGCTATGCAGTATTCATTTATTAGTTCATTACTATGTACATGAAGACCTCTTACCTGGTAATTTTAAAACAGGTCGTAAATTTTACAGCTTTCATAAGGTCGTAACATAGTCACAATTCGGGTTGCTAGGCACTGGGGTAGCCCGTGCTGAACTATGCCACTCCACAAATGAATTGCAGGCGCCAACCTGGAGTGATGAGTCAAGTCAGTGACTGAGCTAGTGAGTGTCAGTTAGTCCTTCAATGACTGAGCCAGTGACTCAGTCAGTGATCTAGTGACACAGTGAGTCTCACCAGTCAGCGGCGGCGGCCTAAATACTTGCTGTCGAGAGGGCGTTGGCGGCGATTTGCTTGCGAGTCTGTCTTTGGCCTCTCGTGTGATAGGCGTGCTTGATTGAGCACCTACTATCGATCTTCGTGCTACATCTTTGCCGACTGGTGTGCTGGCGACAGCACATCGTTGATTGATTTGTTTTGATTTTATCAGGGAAGCAAAACGCCTGCTCCTGCCTGCACCGAAACAGAGTTCATTGTGCGGTATCGTTCCCTGTGTCTCTAGTAAAGCCAACGAATGTCCTTGAACAGTGCAAGGAGATCCTTTGCCAGTGCTTTGATAAACACAGTTTCTTCAGGTCTGGTTGATCTGAATATTCTGTGTCTTTTAATCTCCAATGCCTCACATTCAAAGGTCAAATGCGATGCGGTTTCCTAACCCACACCACCCATTGCATGTAGGTGTTTTTTGAAATTCCCATAGCCTGTCAATAGTCCAACCATGAGTTTCATTTCTCTCCTGTTCTAGCCCACGATTGAGAGAATTCTCCTAGAATATGGTTGGTTGGTTGGTTGGTTGGTTTGGGGAAGGAGACCAGACAGCGAGGTCATCGGTCTCATCGGATTAGGGAAGGACGGGGAAGGAAGTCGGCCGTGCCCTTTGAAAGGAACCATCCCGGCATTTGCCTGGAGCGATTTAGGGAAACCACGGAAAACCTAAATCAGGATGGCCGGACGCGGGATTGAACCGTCGTCCTGCCGAATGAGAGTCCAGTGTCTAACCACTGCGCCACCTCGCTCGTTCTAGAATATGTCTTGGGCATCAATACCTTGCCTTGTTTTTCTTCTTTTGGACCTTAGCCCAAAATCCTATATGCTGTCTCCTTGTCCAGTCTCGTAGTTTTATTTTGATCGTCGCCTTGATGAATGTCAGGACAGGTTCCAGTTCAATAAATGGTGTCATCACCCCTATCCCGGCCAACCTATCGAATTGCTCATTGCTGCTAACCCCTGAGTGACCAGCGACCCACAACAGGTTTACCCTAGTGCTTTCTCCTAGTTCCACAAGGACTTTGTGGCATTCTGTCACGATGTTTGATCTTGTTGCAGAAGTTGCCACTGCTTTCAGGACTGCTTGGCTGTCTGAATAAATGAAACTACTACGACCTCTGTAGCACCTCCGCAAATTTTCCTCCATGCACTCTGACCATTTTCCCTAGAGAGATTGCACTCTCCAGCCTTGGCTGCATTCTGTATACCGCTGCTCCAACGTCTTGGTCTGTTTTCGAACCGTAAGTAAACCAGACTATGTCCGCAATACGGTGTCGAAATTTGTTCTCCAAAGAGCTCTCTACTTCCAATTACTACGCTGACACATGTTGAAGCAGCTGGAAGTTATTATATAATAGCCAGCAACCATACCTATATCTACCTCACTCAGTATTTTAGTATGAGATCCTGGATACGACAGTAAGTTCCAGCTTTTGGCAGTCTTTAATCTGGGTGCTCCTGCCTCCATCTTTACCCACAGATGTGATGGGGGCATGTCAAGAATGGTTGCTGCCCCAGCAGTAGGTGTGCTGCTAATTCCGCCTGTGATAGCTAAGCAGGGCAATCTCAGCACCTTAGCAAGCTCCTTAGCAGCTAAAAACTGTTCTACCCTTTTCTACCACACTGTAAACCCATAAGTGATCAAGGCTCTTACTATCATGGTGCATATCCAGTACATACTCTTGGGGCTTAAGCCCCAGTTTTTACCATAAGCTCTCCCGCTACTCATTAGAATACCTTTTGGCTTGGAACAGGTGCTCCTTATGTGAGGGGTCTATGATAGTTTCTCATCCAGGGTTATACCTAGATATTTCACTATCCCTTTCACTGGTCTACTTTCATTGAGAAGCTTGAAATTTCAATATATTTGTTGGATCTGCTTCCTCATAAATTTACTACAACAGTCTTCTTAGGACATACCCTTAGATCCTGTTTCCTGCACCAATTCTGCACAAAGTTCAATGCCCCTTGTGCCTTAGTTCTGACTGTACTCGAAAATTTGCCAAGTATTACTATGATAAGTTCGTCTGCATATCCCTGGCTAAAGTACTGTCTAAATTCTGCAATGAGTTAATTCACCACAAGGTTCCACAGAAGAGGGGACAGGACCCCTCCCTTGTGGACAGCCTCTGGTGGTGTTGATTACCATTTTTCTTGCATGATAGTGGCTTCTCCCTTACTACACTAAGCATGGCTCTAATCCATCTGCAAATGGTGGTCTCCAAGCCATGCACCTCTGCTGCCTTGACCACGGATTACCGGATCGTGTTGCTAAAAGCACCTTCGATGTCCAAGAAGATGCAGAGGGCTATTTCTTGAAAGTGTAACGCTTTCTCCACCTTCTCAGTAAGGTGGTGGAGTGAAGTTTTACACGATTTTCCTGGTTAGTATGCATGTTGGTTTATATGTAGAGGGACCCTAGTTTACCTCCTCTCCCTAACATGCACGTTGACCAGTTTTTCTAATGTTTTAAGAAGAAAGGAGAACAAACTGATTGGTCTCATATTCTTGGCCTTGCTATGATCAGTTCTTCCTGGCTTTGGAATGAAGACAAGCTTCACTGCCCTCCAGACGTTACGAATAATTCCTGCTGCTAGCCTAACCCTAAATAACGTGCATAGGAATCTTATTAAGTTCACTCCTGCTTGTTGAAGGAGCGCTGGAAAAATTCCATCTGGGCCAGGTGACTGGAATGGTTGGAATGTTCCAACTGCCCACTGGATTTTACTATGGTCAACACATTGTCTAGAAGATTCCCAGTTCTCCCTTCGAATACCTGAAAACCGATATCTCAAAGGGATCTCGTCCTAGAGTACGTTATCTGTTAGAGGACATTGAGTAAAATGAGTCTTGAGGAGTAGTTCCAGCGTTTCATGTGCTGTCCATGTATACACCCCATCCTCTTTCCTCTAAGATCCTCCTGGATTAGTTCATATCCTAGTGAGGATTTTGTGAAGTCTGGCCTGAACAGCAGTACCCTCTACCTCCTCACAGAACACCTTCCAGGACGCCTGCTTTGCTTCCTTAATTGCAAGATTGTATTTGACAAGTGCTCCCGATATTCTGCCCATCTTTCCTTCTCACAATGTTAAACAGTCTTCGTACCTGTTTCCTCTTTGATTTAGGTTGTTGTTCCACCAAGATACATTCCTATTTGTGCACTTCTTGGTGATTCAGCAGTTATCATGGGATGAGATCATGATGGCAAAGGTTACAGCCTCTGCTATCTCCTCAAACTCTACTGGATTCCTTATTGAAGTATTGACTTCTGATAGGCTTGAGTCGAGGTCCCTCCTATACCCTCCCAGTCTTTTTCCTGAGATTCCTGTAGGACATGGTTTGTCTAGTGCCCATTTCAGCCTCGAACTTAATATACATGTGGTCTGATGAGGATGGCTCTAAAGCCACATGCCACTGTTTGACATAACTACCCATCAAAATGGAACCGAAGGTTATGCCAATTACCTCTTCCCTTCTTATATTCCTAAATGTAGGTTTCTTTCCCCTATTGAGGATCTCTAAGTTACTAGCTAGAAGAAATTCTAGAAGGTTCTCACCTCCAATGTTGGGGTCGGTGCTGCCCCACAGTAAGTTGTGAGCATTAGCATCGCATCCAACCAGTAGTTGGTCACCCTGTTGTGCACAGGATTCCGTCAGTCTCCTCACCTCCTGGGTAGGAGGAGCACTGTCCTCGTAAGGAAGGTATGCCGAGGCCATTACAAACTCCCTCTTGATACCTTTCCCACATTGCTGCATCCTGATGGGGACTAAGTCCCTAGAACAAAAGTCCGCCATCAGCATAAAGGGGATCACATTTTTTACATAAATGCACGTTCTAGAGTTTATTATATAACCAGCACAAACCAGCTTACCTCCAGTGCCGCCAAGGCCCAATACACCATCTTTATGTAAATTGGGTTCCTGACTCTGGGCCACATCTACTTCTTGTCTTCCCAGAAGACGACACAGGGCATCAGTGGCCCCTTTATTGTATTGCAGATTTATTTTCAGCACATTCAGTCTCCGCCTTGCCGCCATTGTCACTTCTGATGTCTTTGATCACCAACCTGCGATAACCCCAAGAACAGTCTGAGGTCCTGTTCCCGCATCGCCTTCAGGGACGTCTCTCCGACTTCAACCACGAGGCTTGGCTGTTTGGTGTGAACTTCCAGTTGATTACCTCCCAATCCTCTGTCGAGACATTCGGGTTTTTAGACCCTATTGTCTCAATCAGAGTCTCTGGAGAGGTATCCTTAAGGAGTTTTGGCACCCAGATTAATATCTTTGCGGTCTTGAAAAGCGCAGCCACTGTCTTTACAAGCAGCTTCGCATCCTCCCACGATGATATTAGAAGCACCTTTTCCTTCAGCCAGTCCACTGTATCCACCACCTCGTCAAAGAAAAGAGAACCGTGATCCAGATAGACACTCCGGAATATGGGTCCTGGACCAGCGTCCCCCCCCCCCCAATTTTTTCAAAGAGATTCATCTGCACGAGCTCCTTCTGCTCTGAGGTGACCTTGACCAGTGGATAGCTTTGCTGGATAACCAACATACTAAAAACCGAGACTGCAATACTATAGGACTGTTTCCTTATTCCTTGCCTCGGCTTTTTCTGGATGCACTTATCCTGAGAAGTGGGAGTCTTAGATCTCTCCCTTGTTCTCTTACCGCCTGTCCTCAATGTAGAAGAGGTTTGTACACCCCCCTTCGCCCTGGGACAGTCTTTTCTTGGAGATATTGGGTTCAAGCCCTTTTAGTTCCCTCCACTTTTGTGTAGGAAGCCACTCTTTTTCTTCCTTTAGCTTTTGCTCTCCAAGAAGTTTCCTCCTCTGAGCCCCCGGCAACTCTTTGATCTTAATCTAATCCAACTTCTTAGTAACCACTCCCACTTCCTCAGTATTGCTTTTTTCTTTCGTGTCCATTTTGGTCCCACGAAAGTTGGGGATCTAATCAGACCACACCATAGAAACCCCACGCCGTGCAAGGCTAATTACTCAGGGAGGTCGCCTGGTATACCTGATGCTCCATTCACGACACATCTTCCCATGTGCCACGCACCCCTTGGCACGGATTGCATCACAATCTGGGTTGGGTATTGAGGAGCTTGGAAGGACAAGGAATGGATGTGGGATGAAAGGTTGTTGTGGGACACATTTAGTCTGATCCATCAGCCAAGATCTTACCGACCGTAGTTTCCCACAGCCGGCATAGCCCTCAGCTTCACGCCAAGACACAAGCCTCGCCACCCTCACGGACAGTGATTCTTCAAGGTGTCACATCTTTACTTATATTACGAGAACTCAGGACTTCAGGCGCCTACAGGCTTTGAAATAAATCAGTGGTGAAGGGTGAAAATTTGTGTTGGACCGAGGCTCGAACCTGGATGCGCTGCTTCTCTAGAACGGTTGCCTTAAACACCCTTTTTTTCATTATTCTCGGCATCTGATCTGGGCAGACTTCGCATGATACTCCTCCAAGTTCAGTGTTGACTACTTTACTTAGTTTTTTTTCTAATTGCAGAGGGCAGCCACTCTGACCGAACTGATTATACCACCTCGGCCACCCGGACACCCTTCCCAAGCAACCCAAATTCTCAACATGTGACGCGGAGGTAGCGCCTCCATGCCTTAGCCCTCCTTCTCGTAGCACTTGCTACGCAGGTGTTCGGAAGATATAGTGCATCCGCACTGAAAGTACCTAGAGCCGCCCTCGCTCATATATGTATTGATATGTGGTGTCTGTTCTGTCCATGGCTGACAAAACAGATGCCCCATATCTATATTTATCTTCCATTCCTCTCTCGATCAGCGCCAGATAAAAACCTTCGAGAGTAGACGTAATGAGTTGATGTTAGTCAAGAATGCCTTCAAGGCGGCAAAGGGCTTTCCGTGTTTGCTCTGATTTCTCTTATTTTGTTATGATCATTTCTCCCTTTATAGGCGAGCGCCAAAAAAATATTTTCGCATTCAGAGGAATAAGTTGGTGATTGAAATTTAATGGAAAGTGCTAGAAGTAACGAAAAACACCTTTGTTTTAATGCCCCAATTCGCGTACCATATCCGTGATGCACTCTCCCCTACTTCAGGATAATACAAAACGAGCTTTTTCGATGTTCTCCGTACATACTGTATTATAAGGATCACATGCCGTGCAGCAATACTCCAGAAGAGGACGGACGAGCCTCGTGCAGCCAGCCTCTTCAGTACACCTGATCAGTGTTTTAAGCGTTCTGCCAACAAAACGCAGTCTTTGGTTCGCCTTCCCCACAACTTTATCTATGTAAACGTTCCAATTTAAGTTGTTCGTGATTGTGCTCCTTAGGCATTTAGTTGATTGGCAGCCTCGACACATAACGGAAAGAAAATAATAACACCAAGAGTTATGCGACATAAACGAAAGTTGATAGGCGTCTTCCTACTTCTCAAAGATGACGTCTATTCATATTTGGCACCAGTCGCGTAGAAGTGACGCTAGTAACACCACAATGAGGCTGCAAATCAGGTTTGGTTTAAATACGTGCTGTAACGGTCGTAAGCGTTAGTTACCTTTGAGATTAGATGTAGTGAGTTGGTGTTAGTCAAGAATACCTTTAAGGCGACAAAGACGCCATAGTCAACACGTCCCTGGGTTTGAACGAGGTCGTCTAATAGAGCTACGAGAATCTGGTTGTTCCATCTGAGATACTGCAGTAAGACTCGGCAGGAATTTATCCACTATACATGATTACTGGCAGTGGTGGTCACGGAAAGGTACGGTAGAATGAAGACTGGGCTCCGGACTGCAACGTGGCACTACGGAGAGGGAACGCCGTCACGCTTGGCGTATGGCTATGGTGCATCATTCCGGTTCTGCAGCATCAGTTCTAGCAGCGGCTGGCACCACAGGGACGCAACGAACGCTCACAAATCGGTTGCTTCAAGGACAGTTCCGAGCCAGACGCCCTGTAGAGTGCATTTCAGTGACCCAAACCCACCGCCATTTGCGACTTTAATGGTGTCAAGTGAAAGCTCACTGGAGGGCAGTTCGTTGTGGTTTCTGATGAACGTCGATTCTGCCGCGATGTCCATAAAGGCCTTTTGTTGGTTAGAAGGAGGCCAGGTGAGTCTGCAGAGTAGACACTGCATCTACACCTGGAATTACGGTCTGTGGTGCTATTTCGAATGACAGCAGGAGCATTCTCGTGGCTCTTCCAAGCACCCTTGCTACAAATTTGTATGCACGTCAAATGATTAGACCTGTTTTGCTGCCATTCCTAAACGGCATTCAAGGGAGTATTTTCCAACAGGATAACGCTCGCCCACATACTGCTGTTGTAACCCAACGCGTTCTACAGAGTGTCGACAATTGCCTTGGCCTGTTCGATCACCAGATCTGTAAAATGGGCGTAAACAGTCTCGACCGCAAGAAACTTTTTTTTTTTAGGTTACCTGGAAGAGCAGTTGAACGGAATGGACAGTGTCTTGAAAGGAAGATGTAAGGTGAACATCTAAGGTGATGCTGAGGGAATTAGATTAGGAAATGAGACACTTAAAGTAGTAAATGAGTTTTGCTATTTGGGGAGCAAAGCAACTGATGCTGGCCAAAGTAGAGAGGATATAAAATGAAGACTGGCTATGGCAAGGAAAGAGTTTTTGAAGAAGAGAAATTTGTTAAGATCGAGTATAGATTTAAGTGTCAGGAAGTCTTTTCTGAAAGTATTTGTGTGGGGTGTAGCCATGTGTGGAAGTGAAACATGGACGGTAAATAGTTTAGACAAGAAGAGAATAGAAGCTTTTGAAATGTGGTGCTCCAGAAAGGACATCACACACATCCATGCCCGAGGCAGGATTCGAACCTGCGACCGTAGCAGTCCCGCGGTTCCGGACTGAAGCGCCTAGAACCGCACGGCCACCGCGGCCGGCAGTAGAATTGGGGAGAAGAGGATCTTGTGGCACTTCTTGACTAGGCGAAGGGATCGGTTGGTAGGACACGTTCTGAGGCATCAAGAGATCAGCAATTTAGTACTGGAGGGAAGCGCAGAGGGTAAAAATCGTAGAGGGAGACCAAAAGATGAATACACTAAACAGATTTAGAAGATTGCAGTAGGTACTTTGAGATGAAGAAGCTTGCACAGGATGGAGTATCATGGAGAGCTGCATGAAACCAGTCTCTGGACTGAAGACCACAACAACAACCTTCAGACCTCATGTTAGGCGGTGGCTGTGAACGGAACAGGCGTTGCTAACTGCTCAGTTAGCGTTCTTGAAGTTATAATGCCTGCTCCGTTCACCGCCACCGCCTACCACCAGGGTATGAGGTCAGGAGATGGTCTAAAACAGACCAAAATCGCTAACTTCAAAAAAAATTCTTGCCGTTGAGACTGTTTATGTTCAATTTAATGTGATAAAAACACTTATGTTCTCCAAGAGAAATGTTCTCAAAAATCACCTGAACAGTCTCCTATGGAGCAAATGTGAGACATCATTGGACGACAATTCCAGCGTCATCTACAACCAACATTAACTGTCCTTGTATTGACCGACCAAGCGCAACAGGCATGGAAGTACATCCCACAAACTGATATCCGGCAACTGGACGACACAATACATTCACGTTTGCATACATCTACTGAAGATTCTGGCTGTTAACACCGCTTATTAGTGCATCTGCTAGGGCTTATCTCGCGTTTACATACATTTGTGAACGTGCAATGCAAATTACTTAAATATGTTACCTAGACAAGCGTATTGCCAGAATTTCATTACTCTACATTAATTACTTATTGGCGTAGTGGTTTTTTTTTCCTTCAGTGTATTTGCGTGATTTATTATGTAATCGAAATTTAACGGATTGCTTTTAATACTCATGTGGCTAACATACTTCTCAATATTTACAGTAAATTGCCATTTTTCGCGCCATAAAGATATGTGCTTACATGGATATGGTGTCTGTTCTTTCAGACATGTCCTAAAGAACAGACACCACATCCATATAAGTATATAGTTCTGACAATACTGGCCGTGACCTTCTTCTTCTGTGCGGATGCACACATATTCCCCGAACTCTTACGGGACTTGGTAAGAATGTCTTTCACGAGTAATGAGTGAGTTGGGGTGGGACATTGCAAATGCAGTGTGTGGACATACAAGGTGAGAATGTGGGTCTCACGGGAGGCGTGCGCGAGATAGTCCCAGTAGTCGCGCTATTCTCAGTGCCCTCGGTGGCTCAAATGGATACCGGCACGGTAGCTCAGCGTGTTCGATCAGAGAGCCGGTTGGCCTCTGTAATAGAAAAACTGAGTGGAAGGATCAACAAACGAACTTGAACGGATGTCATGTGACGTCTGCAACGACCCAAAAAAATGGATGGATCGTCTGCCATGTAAGCAGGAGATCTCGGGTTCAAATCCCGGTCGGGTCACACATTTTCACCTGTCCCCGTTGAAATATATCAACGCCCGTGAGCAGCTGAAGGTATTAATATAATTCTAATTTCGATAAAGATATGTTGTCTAACTCATTTTGTTGTTGGGTCTAATCTTCTTATGACTACACAGTAAACGACAGCATCATCTGCAGACAGTCTAAGAGGGTTGCTGTGGCTGTCTCCAAAATCGTTTGTGTACAGAGTGACCCAATATTCCGTTAACATTTGAAAATGCGCTAATGCACAGAATATTGTAGGTAGAGAGGTAAAACTGGACACAATTACCTGCACTGAAATGGGGTTTTATCGAAAATGAAAACCAGTGATAAAACAAGCCAACAGATGGCACTGGATAGCAATACGTCAGTGACGCCACATGAGAATCGTGTATAAAAATGAGCTGTAGTGTGACAGGGAGTATGATCACCCCTAGCCTGGCTGACAAACACCTGCTGGAATGTACGACTTTCTTGCAGGATGGTGCTCCATATTGCTACATATGTCAAAGATCTTTTGCGCACATCGCTTGTTGAGGATGAGCACTGAGCCACCATGTCCGTCATGCTTGGCCTCCAAGGTCCCCAGACTTCAATCCGTGCAATTATTGGCTGTGGTGTTACCTGAAGCACAAGTCTATCGCGATGGCAATTTCTCACCATACCTACTGATGTGCTATACGGTGCTGTTTACAGTAATATCCCTCGACTACAAGTATTGTTGAAAAGCGATGGCCGAGAAGTTGAGCATTTGTTATAAAGTACATCGTCTTCGCTAAAAATCAGCTATCATGCTAATTATTGCTTTTGCATCATATGAAACGCTATCTGTTGGTCATTTTGTACACTTAATTTGGTTTCAATAAAACCCCTGTCTTTCCAAGCACGTGTGTCACTTTACCTCCCTCCCTACATTATTCAGTGAAGTATCGAATTTTCGAAAGTTAACGGACTTTTGGGTCACCCTGTAGATTACTAACGAAGCCGGTAATGTTTCTCAAGTGCGACATATGTACTGGAATTGGATATACGTCCTGATCTCCCCCTCCCCTTATCTCTGTCCATCTCCTCCTCCTCTCCGCTTTCTTTGTCCATCGGCCCCTTCTCCCCCTCTCTCTGCCCACTACCTCGTACCCCCTCTCTCTATCTATCCGCTCCTCTCTCCCTCCCCCCTCTCTCTCCATCGCCTCCTTTCACCCTTTTCTCTGTTCATCTCCCTATTCCCTCCTCTCTCTGACCATGAGTCTTGTTTATTGTTATTGCAAACAAAACCTTGATTGGGAATAGAAGTCGCTTAAAATGAGTGGGTAAACCGGTTGGGATCATTAATGTAAAGGATATGAGAGAAACCTCTCCAGGTGTTGGTTCTTTGAGAACAGTAGCTTCAGTGACAATGTTTCGCACATTTTTATCGGCGAACGGGTAGGATTGGAAAGTTTCGAACGATTCAGTTTCCTTGGTAGTAATCATAACCCACTAAGTCATAAATAGAACTTTCTTATTTTTTCTTAAAACTGGCTACGATGAAGAAGACAAAGAAACACACTGTTGTGTATAATTTTTTTTAATTATACGTAAGGAGAGAGAATGTACCATGTGGGAGAAACAATTTGTCTAATGGTTAAAATTCCCCTCTGTCATAGTTATCTAAGCTATTTCTTCTTTCTTCTGAAGTTGATTCTTTTCAGTATTTATAGTCCTCTCATACATAATTTTTCAATTCTTTCTAGAAATGTTTCGGTCTTTTGACCTTGTTCTGTCTCAACATTACACAATATTGTTTATTATTGGCTATTATGCATCACTCATCTTTTACCTAATTTGAAATGACAGATTCTGTATCTGTGATTTTATTTCTTCCTGTGACCTAGTATATTTCCTTCCTGTGACTTTTCCTGTTTCCCAGTAATTTATTCCCGTTTCCTGTTATTTTAATTCAGTGACTTTTTCTCTCTTCCTGTGGCCTGTTATTTTCTTCCTGTGACTTTTTTACTTCTTTCTGTGACCTATTGGTTTCCGTTATTTCCTTCATCGTCATTAGCAACAATTCTACAAGAACGATGTTACCAGATTCGACGTGCAAGGGGCAGAAGTTAGCAATACTCAAGCTATGTCCATACAGGATATGCTAACAGCGTTATTTGAAAAGTTTACTATTAAAGAGCAGGAGCGTGAAAAACAATGCGAGCTTAAAGAGCAGGAGCTTGAAAGACAATGTCAGCAGGAAAAGGAAAAACGTAGACAGGAAAAGCTTATAGAAAAACAGCAACAGGAGCTCAGGGACCAAGAAAAGGAAAAGAAATGTATGGAAAATATAAACAATATTTTTTCTGGAAAGAGATAAAGAAATTGTCCGTAGGATTAATCAAGTGTTGGTCGATCGTGATAATGCTATTACTACACATTTTAAGCAGGAGATCGATGCAGTAAAAACCACTATTGAACCGTTAACAAACATTCCAGTTCAGGTCAATAGTCTTCAAACTGAAGTAGATAGACTAGAGAACCAATTCAAAGCCTTGGCTACCGCTGTGGAAACAATGCAGGAGGACATTCCCTCGGAAATCCCAAAGCAAGTCCGAACAGAAGTAGCCAGGGTGCTGAGCTCTGAAAATCAAAACTTTGAAAATCTGACAGTATGCAGTAATGACAACACTGGTACTGACAGGGAAAAGATCGCAGATAATCTAACAGCGAATTATAATGCACCTGAAGGAAGACCAAATTTTGGTAATCAACCGATATTACCAGAGCAATATGTGACACCAAGGAACAATAATAGTGGAATAGAATGTACTTGTAATAAAGCAACCACACCACCTGTGAATGATAGCAATTCCATGCACTTCACTACTTTGATGCATGAAGAAAGCCTAATTAAGCATAGACAGTTTCAAATATTTAACGAAGAAAGCAAGACAAACATACATCCAGTAGTTTTCATTCGAAACTTCAAAAGTGTTCTTCCAAAATCATGGTCGGAAGAACAGAAAATACAGTTTGTGGTTTCACATATTTCTGGTGATGCGTCGCTCTGGGCATTAAATGCAGCAGAAACTTGCAAGACTTTCCACGACTTTGATCAATTCTGGTCAGCGTCTACTCAAGAGCGACTCCGTAAAATTGTTTACAATGCAGAAATGTATAATCCGAAGTGAGGTTCCTTAAGAAAGTACTTTGAAAAATATATTAACATGACCCGGTACTGGGATGAGCCAGTAACCACCAGAGACTTATTGCGAGTGTTAAAAGCTAGATTACCCATACATATTAGAGAAAAATTATTTAATGTTACAGACACCGATCTGAAAGAATTTCTGTCTGTAATTGATTCTCTGGATCTAGTGCAAGAAGACGCCAGAAAAAATTCTGACGTGATCAGCAGTAATAATAGTCCTAATAGAAAAAATTCATGGAATGGAAATAATGGAAATAGGGGCGATGGTAGTCCAAAGAAAAATAAAAATAAAGCTAATAGTAACGGAAAATACAATAATAATAATAGTAGTAGCAATCCCTACAACCATAATTTTGGTTATCCTAATAATAATAACAGTAATTATCAAAAGGCCGAAGAACACCAACAACCGAATGGTAATCAGAGGCCGCACCACAATGAAAACCCAAACAATAACAATAGCAACCGAAAGAGACGAAATGACAACAGGTCAGACAGTCCATATAAAGACAAGCCTAAAAACATGCGGGGTGACAGTGACTATTGGCGACAGCCAGGGCCAAGTCATTGCCAGCCGCAGCAAACTTCTATCAATTCAGGTCAGCCAATAAATTATGTACAGGCTATACCTATACCAAGCAATCAATATCCACCGTGGTGGGATCCAAGCAGGCCTCCTCCGACTGAAAACTCACAAAATGTTAGAATAGTGGAGGTGCCTTCGGAAACGAAACAAAACACTCAGAAGCCAACAAACTAATTTCGGTCCCTGTGGGCCTTCGCCAGGTTACCGAGGCCAACAATAAAGGCAATAGGTCGGCAGAGCAAAAAATAAACATGATACGGTATCAGGATGGCAATAGGATCGAAGATGAGCTATATCAGGAACCTGCTGTCTCTGATAAGCCACAAAGGGAAAATATCCAAGCAAGTGTCACTGGAGCTGTAAATGGTGTGACATCTACTATTCTGCTTGACACAGGTGCGAATGTATCAGTTATGAACACGCAGTTTTTCAAGAAGGTATCGGAGATAAGAAGATTGCCGATTTTGCCGGTTGCAAATTGTAAGGTTATAGGGGCATTGGGAAAAAAGGCACAGAGTATAAAATACCAGACACAGGTGGAAGTTTCCTTGGGAAATGATCGCTTATTATGCACGTTCCTACTAATGGATAACTTGTCAGTACCGGATGCTTCTGGGTCTTGAGTTCCTTCGGGAAAGGGAAGCTGTAATTGATCTCGCCCGTGGGACATGTGCACTTAAGTACCAACAGCGACCCATAACATTAATGCTGAATCGGGAGTTCGGTGCGAACCTTCCGCTGATGAGAAAAATAAATCTTTCTGTCAGCAAACAGAAGTTGTTAGTGTTGGATCATAAGCACCCACAGATGTGTCACAAAAATCGAAATAACGATGCACCCAGCAACGTGAGTGACATCGTCACAACAATAGAAGAGAAAGTACAGGAGACAACTTGCATTAATGCCTCAGAGGCTAGACAATTAACAGAATTATTATCCGGATACCTCGAAGTATTCACTGAACGCCCTGGAATCATAAAAGATTACCAGTATAATATGAAAGTATATCCGCACAAGACCTATTGCAGAGCATCTTACTCGGTCCCCTGGACTAAGAAAAACGAAGTGATACAAAGGACCAATCAGAAGTGCAAGTGCACTACCCCATAACTGTAAATATAATGTTTATGGGAAAATAATTAGCAGTAATAATGTGATAATATTATGTATGTATTAGTTTATAAGCTTTTATGTCAAGTATTACACTGTAATGTTCCTGAATTATTTGAACAAGGAGTAGAGAATCCCCATAATAAATAACTTGATAAACACTTGAGTGTTATTGCATTAAATGTGAGGAATTTTACATTTCTATACGTAGCATAGAAATGATTAAAATGCTTAAGTAATATATTTGTTCGTGTGTAAGAATGGATAAAACAAAAATATTTTCATAAGATCGAGTCATGTAGTCCCACACACGTAGTGAGTGTTGGTGGTGTGTGAGCTGTGTGACTGAAAAAATAAATAAATAAACAAATAAATAAAAAATAAAAGAAACTGCTTTCACCACTAGTGAAGCGAAATCTGAATGTGTACTGATTTACGTACACGGTTTCATTACAAAGTCATTTAAAATGCTCTTATGAGCAACATTCTGGTTAGATAAACCCAACATGGACATATGTTCCAAAAACATGGTAAATAACAATCCCAATAAAAAATAAAAAATATAAATATATGTATCTGTAATAAAAATGGAAATGTACTGTTATCTGGACAGTTCAGTAATGATCTCATGGTCAAGATAATGTAGCAGATTCTGAAAGTTTTATATTGTCTCATGTTCATGTGACAGAGTAAAATTTTAAATTTTTTTATTTAGTCATGGTAATATGAACTTACGTGCAAGTGTACTAGACCTCATTACTTAAAAAGTGTCATTTGCATATAGATTGTCTGTTAAGTACTGTGGAAAACTACTGACAGCAATCAGAACAGTGAAATGTGTTTCGCAGGAACTAGTTGACGCGTGAAGAACTGTGATTTATATTGTGAATAATGATGAACAGTGATAAAACTGTGATCACGTAACCTTATGAACGCTCTTGGAGTGTCAAAGTTAGCAGCAAAGCTATGAACGTTGAGTACTGTTGACTGAATTACTAATTAATTTGAACTGATGGCCTTTAGTAGTTTGATATGAAGCGTCTGCTAGTGCCAAATTTAATGTGACAGACTGTACAGCCAGCCGCGCGGCAAAACAATAATGCAACGTTGACTACGCAGCGCGTCGCGAAAATATTTACATTCCGCTTAAGTAAACGAAGCACACTACGGACACTTGTATGATTAACGGTGCAATGTTCAAAATGTGCATATTGTGATTAACTTACATGTGAATCACTACAGTGTGTTGAACAGTGTCAAAATACAGAACATACTCCAAAAACAGTCTAATTCCATCCGTATGAATGCAAGTGAAATGAACACTAATAAACTTTTCCATAGGATGAGAATAGTAATTATCTTGTCACTGATGCTTATATTTTGACATTTCATGTACCCGTCTTAAACTGAGGGAGGTGGGAAAGGAGAAACAAGAAGACCTGCTGCAGCGCGACTTCTAGCCAGCAACAGATCCAAACCTAGATGCAGCCGACGGCAACCGACGCCCCACCGACTCGGCCGGGGGCGGTCCAGCAGCAGCCACTACCTGTCTGCGGTCCAACGGCTCAACACGGGGGCGGTCTTACGACGTCAGCAGCAAATTCTTATGACATTCGATAAATGAGTGACTTTGGTAATTTTATGATACCCCACCATGAGAAAACATTCATCATCTCAGATGCTTACAACAGTCATAAATTTGCATTTTCCAGCATATTTTATTACATTCATGTCAAGCCTGATTGTTAAAAGTAGGTGTCTGTATTTTCTTGAAGCCCCTTGGACGGGTTTATTCCCGGTTTTCCTAGTCCAGTGAACCCAAATGGGGGGGGGGGGGATAAGTTAATCCGGTAAGTATCCGCAGCAATTTCCGAGATAATACAGTCACTGAAGTCATACTCGATTCAACTATAATTTTGTAATGTCTAAAACAACATTGCAACTAAACATATGCATCTTGAGAGTAGCAAATATACGTGGCTTACGTGGACTGATAAAAAAAAAGTACAATAGATAAACTAATTTTTTTTTTCTCAGCCCAAGGAGCATTGTAACATCCACGAGATAAATTTTTGGCTACAGTGCGACGAGAGGAAATTATGCCTCTAACAGTTATAAACATTATGTATTCGACGTACAGTGAAAAGTTATAAATATTAATTATTTATATAATATTCTATGATGTAGTTAGACATATCGATGTGTATCATACAAAGAAAATGATAATTGTAAATTCCTGTTATGATTTGCGTTTGTCTTCCTTTGTTTTTACCTTTTGTTGGTTGGCTTTTGTAGATTCCGGACGCATATCAAACTGAAGTCTGTTAAGAAATTGTAATTATTTGTCTATTATTACTTGAAGATGGAGTTCATTATTATTATAAACATGAGTGAATAATTAATTGTAACTTTAATTCCTCTCTCAGTAAGCATTATCTGTGTTAATTATTTCTTTCCGCTGCAAGGAGTGCAGCCACTGATGATAGCGATTTGTATCGCGTTTTTGTCTGTGTTTTCCTTAGAAACAAATCAAATGTTTGCTTGATGAGGTCTAAATAGTGCACAATATGAAAGTATAGTTTATAGAATTTAATAACCATTTCAAATACTTATTTATTTGGTCTAACAATAGAAAATCTCTATCAGCTGTCTGCCGCCATCTTAACAATTACCTCCGTGGCAAATTCAAATTACGCAACTCTGCAGACATAAATGCCGAACGTAATACAAATGTGTAAAAATAAATGTGCACCGGTGGTCCCGAACTCATTTGAATGAAAATAATTCGAATCAGATTAGTTCTTAAAAAACAGTGCTCATAGCACGAACGTTATAACAAACTTTTCTAGCTGATGTATGGAGCCGAAATTAATTACGCACGAGTTGCGAAGAATATTGTTTCAGGTAACATACGTCAGTGTTGTGCGCGGCTGATATTCGGTGGTTTTAATGATCATTTTGCTGAAGATAACTGTTTCCGTCATAATCCATAGTTGTATAGAATCTGTTGTAGGAACTGTGATTTAGTGACACTTACACAACTTACAGACAACACTTTAACACGACATTAACTTGGAGTTCTTTAGCAACTTGACCAATTCTTTAGCCGGGAGAAAATTTATTTAGTAATTACTCAATGTAATAAAATAAGATTATCATTTTGATTTACAAATTAGTTAAATACCAAACCACTGAATAACCCAGCGAACGCCACACTGGCGGCTCAATGCACATTTATTCATTTTAATAATTGTAATTGTGATCTATTACAGGTACTGAGTACCAAAAGAAACTATTAAGCATTGTTTATTTACTTGTTTCATGAGCATTGACATCTTCCTACCGCACTGCTGTATGAATCTGTCTCTGTGCCGGTGCGACAGTAACTCAATAAAAGCAGTGCAGCGCACCGCCAACACACAGGTAAGAACAAATAATCATATGCTGTAGTTACAACGTAGCACACTAACAACATTCGCTGCGTGTGCAATTTGAAACTAAAATCAGTACCTGCAGCCATAAGTAGTAATAATTGAATATTCTGGCTGCGAGAATAATATTTTTTAGTGTTATTTGTGTATATGTGTTAGTTATAAGATCATTTTGTGTCAACTGGTGCTTGTCAGTGATTTATATATTTGTTGTGCTATATTGGTGATAGAATGGTTAAACAAAAGAAAAATAAACCGAATGAGCATACTGATGCAGAGATGACATCAGAGTCTCAGGTAGAACAATCTACCCATATTTCTGTCGAATTATTAGAAAATTTAATTATGAATTATAATTTAGAAACTGTTGTCCCGAGTGATAGTAAAACCGAGGAGTTTCCAAAACAAACTGACACTCCTGGATACAACCAGTTAGGAATTAAGGACAATATTTCTTCTGGGCAAGGGGCAGAAGTTAGCAATACTCAAGCTATGTCCATACAGGATATGCTAACAGCGTTATTTGAAAAGTTTGCTATTAAAGAGCAGGAGCGTGAAAAACAACGCGAGCTTAAAGAGCAGGAGCGTGAAAGACAATGTCAGCAGGAAAAGGAAAAACGTAGACAGGAAAAGCTTATAGAAAAACAGCAACAGGAGCTCAGGGACCAAGAAAAGGAAAAGAAATGTATGGAAAATATAAACAATATTTTTTCTGGAAAGAGATAAAGAAATTGTCCGTAGGATTAATCAAGTGTTGGTCGATCGTGATAATGCTATTACTACACATTTTAAGCAGGAGATCGATGCAGTAAAAACCACTATTGAACCGTTAACAAACATTCCAGTTCAGGTCAATAGTCTTCAAACTGAAGTAGATAGACTAGAGAACCAATTCAAAGCCTTGGCTACCGCTGTGGAAACAATGCAGGAGGACATTCCCTCGGAAATCCCAAAGCAAGTCCGAACAGAAGTAGCCAGGGTGCTGAGCTCTGAAAATCAAAACTTTGAAAATCTGACAGTATGCAGTAATGACAACACTGGTACTGACAGGGAAAAGATCGCAGATAATCTAACAGCGAATTATAATGCACCTGAAGGAAGACCAAATTTTGGTAATCAACCGATATTACCAGAGCAATATGTGACACCAAGGAACAATAATAGTGGAATAGAATGTACTTGTAATAAAGCAACCACACCACCTGTGAATGATAGCAATTCCATGCACTTCACTACTTTGATGCATGAAGAAAGCCTAATTAAGCATAGACAGTTTCAAATATTTAACGAAGAAAGCAAGACAAACATACATCCAGTAGTTTTCATTCGAAACTTCAAAAGTGTTCTTCCAAAATCATGGTCGGAAGAACAGAAAATACAGTTTGTGGTTTCACATATTTCTGGTGATGCGTCGCTCTGGGCATTAAATGCAGCAGAAACTTGCAAGACTTTCCACGACTTTGATCAATTCTGGTCAGCGTCTACTCAAGAGCGACTCCGTAAAATTGTTTACAATGCAGAAATGTATAATCCGAAGTGAGGTTCCTTAAGAAAGTACTTTGAAAAATATATTAACATGACCCGGTACTGGGATGAGCCAGTAACCACCAGAGACTTATTGCGAGTGTTAAAAGCTAAATTACCCATACACATTAGAGAAAAATTATTTAATGTTACAGACACCGATCTGAAAGAATTTCTGTCTGTAATTGATTCTCTGGATCTAGTGCAAGAAGACGCCAGAAAAAATTCTGACGTGATCAGCAGTAATAATAGTCCTAATAGAAAAAATTCATGGAATGGAAATAATGGAAATAGGGGCGATGGTAGTCCAAAGAAAAGTAAAAATAAAGCTAATAGTAACGGAAAATACAATAATAATAATAGTAGTAGCAATCCCTACAACCATAATTTTGGTTATCCTAATAATAATAACAGTAATTATCAAAAGGCCGAAGAACACCAACAACCGAATGGTAATCAGAGGCCGCACCACAATGAAAACCCAAACAATAACAATAGCAACCGAAAGAGACGAAATGACAACAGGTCAGACAGTCCATATAAAGACAAGCCTAAAAACATGCGGGGTGACAGTGACTATTGGCGACAGCCAGGGCCAAGTCATTGCCAGCCGCAGCAAACTTCTATCAATTCAGGTCAGCCAATAAATTATGTACAGGCTATACCTATACCAAGCAATCAATATCCACCGTGGTGGGATCCAAGCAGGCCTCCTCCGACTGAAAACTCACAAAATGTTAGAATAGTGGAGGTGCCTTCGGAAACGAAACAAAACACTCAGAAGCCAACAAACTAATTTCGGTCCCTGTGGGCCTTCGCCAGGTTACCGAGGCCAACAATAAAGGCAATAGGTCGACAGAGCAAAAAATAAACATGATACGGTATCAGGATGGCAACAGGATCGAAGATGAGCTATATCAGGAACCTGCTGTCTCTGATAAGCCACAAAGGGAAAATATCCAAGCAAGTGTCACTGGAGCTGTAAATGGTGTGACATCTACTATTCTGCTTGACACAGGTGCGAATGTATCAGTTATGAACACGCAGTTTTTCAAGAAGGTATCGGAGATAAGAAGATTGCCGATTTTGCCGGTTGCAAATTGTAAGGTTATAGGGACATTGGGAAAAAAGGTACAGAGTATAAAATACCAGACACAGGTGGAAGTTTCCTTGGGAAATGATCGCTTATTATGCACGTTCCTACTAATGGATAACTTGTCAGTACCGGATGCTTCTGGGTCTTGAGTTCCTTCGGGAAAGGGAAGCTGTAATTGATCTCGCCCGTGGGACATGTGCACTTAAGTACCAACAGCGACCCATAACATTAATGCTGAATCGGGAGTTCGGTGCGAACCCTCCGCTTATGAGAAAAATGAATCTTTCTGTCAGCAAACAGAAGTTGTTAGTGTTGGATCATAAGCACCCACAGATGTGTCACAAAACTCGAAATAACGATGCACCCAGCAACGTGAGTGACATCGTCACAACAATAGAAGAGAAAGTACAGGAGGCAACTTGCATTAATGCCTCAGAGGCTAGACAATTAACAGAATTATTATCCGGATACCTCGAAGTATTCACTGAACGCCCTGGAATCATAATAGATTACCAGTATAATATGAAAGTATATCCGCACAAGACCTATTGCAGAGCATCTTACTCGGTCCCCTGGACTAAGAAAAACGAAGTGATACAAAGGACCAATCAGAAGTGCAAGTGCACTACCCCATAACTGTAAATATAATGTTTATGGGAAAATAATTAGCAGTAATAATGTGATAATATTATGTATGTATTAGTTTATAAGCTTTTATGTCAAGTATTACACTGTAATGTTCCTGAATTATTTGAACAAGGAGTAGAGAATCCCCATAATAAATAACTTGATAAACACTTGAGTGTTATTGCATTAAATGTGAGGAATTTTACATTTCTATACGTAGCATAGAAATGATTAAAATGCTTAAGTAATATATTTGTTCGTGTGTAAGAATGGATAAAACAAAAATATTTTCATAAGATCGAGTCATGTAGTCCCACACACGTAGTGAGTGTTGGTGGTGTGTGAGCTGTGTGACTGAAAAAATAAATAAATAAACAAATAAATAAAAAATAAAAGAAACTGCTTTCACCACTAGTGAAGCGAAATCTGAATGTGTACTGATTTACGTACACGGTTTCATTACAAAGTCATTTAAAATGCTCTTATGAGCAACATTCTGGTTAGATAAACCCAACATGGACATCTGTCCCAAAAACATGGTAAATAACAATCCCAATAAAAAATAAAAAATATAAATATATGTATCTGTAATAAAAATGGAAATGTACTGTTATCTGGACAGTTCAGTAATGATCTCATGGTCAAGATAATGTAGCAGATTCTGAAAGTTTTATATTGTCTCATGTTCATGTGACAGAGTAAAATTTTAAATTTTGTTATTTAGTCATGGTAATATGAACTTACGTGCAAGTGTACTAGACCTCATTACTTAAAAAGTGTCATTTGCATATAGATTGTCTGTTAAGTACTGTGGAAAACTACTGACAGCAATCAGAACAGTGAAATGTGTTTCGCAGGAACTAGTTGACGCGTGAAGAACTGTGATTTATATTGTGAATAATGATGAACAGTGATAAAACTGTGATCACGTAACCTTATGAACGCTCTTGGAGTGTCAAAGTTAGCAGCAAAGCTATGAACGTTGAGTACTGTTGACTGAATTACTAATTAATTTGAACTGATGGCCTTTAGTAGTTTGATATGAAGCGTCTGCTAGTGCCAAATTTAATGTGACAGACTGTACAGCCAGCCGCGCGGCAAAACAATAATGCAACGTTGACTACGCAGCGCGTCGCGAAAATATTTACATTCCGCTTAAGTAAACGAAGCACACTACGGACACTTGTATGATTAACGGTGCAATGTTCAAAATGTGCATATTGTGATTAACTTACATGTGAATCACTACAGTGTGTTGAACAGTGTCAAAATACAGAACATACTCCAAAAACAGTCTAATTCCATCCGTATGAATGCAAGTGAAATGAACACTAATAAACTTTTCCATAGGATGAGAATAGTAATTATCTTGTCACTGATGCTTATATTTTGACATTTCATGTACCCGTCTTAAACTGAGGGAGGTGGGAAAGGAGAAACAAGAAGACCTGCTGCAGCGCGACTTCTAGCCAGCAACAGATCCAAACCTAGATGCAGCCGACGGCAACCGACGCCCCACCGACTCGGCCGGGGGCGGTCCAGCAGCAGCCACTACCTGTCTGCGGTCCAACGGCTCAACACGGGGGCGGTCTTACGACGTCAGCAGCAAATTCTTATGACATTCGATAAATGAGTGACTTTGGTAATTTTATGATACCCCACCATGAGAAAACATTCATCATCTCAGATGCTTACAACAGTCATAAATTTGCATTTTCCAGCATATTTTATTACATTCATGTCAAGCCTGATTGTTAAAAGTAGGTGTCTGTATTTTCTTGAAGCCCCTTGGACGGGTTTATTCCCGGTTTTCCTAGTCCAGTGAACCCAAATGGGGGGGGGGGGGGATAAGTTAATCCGGTAAGTATCCGCAGCAATTTCCGAGATAATACAGTCACTGAAGTCATACTCGATTCAACTATAATTTTGTAATGTCTAAAACAACATTGCAACTAAACATATGCATCTTGAGAGTAGCAAATATACGTGGCTTACGTGGACTGATAAAAAAAAAGTACAATAGATAAACTAATTTTTTTTCTCAGCCCAAGGAGCATTGTAACATCCACGAGATAAATTTTTGGCTACAGTGCGACGAGAGGAAATTATGCCTCTAACAGTTATAAACATTATGTATTCGACGTACAGTGAAAAGTTATAAATATTAATTATTTATATAATATTCTATGATGTAGTTAGACATATCGATGTGTATCATACAAAGAAAATGATAATTGTAAATTCCTGTTATGATTTGCGTTTGTCTTCCTTTGTTTTTACCTTTTGTTGGTTGGCTTTTGTAGATTCCGGACGCATATCAAACTGAAGTCTGTTAAGAAATTGTAATTATTTGTCTATTATTACTTGAAGATGGAGTTCATTATTATTATAAACATGAGTGAATAATTAATTGTAACGTTAATTCCTCTCTCAGTAAGCATTATCTGTGTTAATTATTTCTTTCCGCTGCAAGGAGTGCAGCCACTGATGATAGCGATTTGTATCGCGTTTTTGTCTGTGTTTTCCTTAGAAACAAATCAAATGTTTGCTTGATGAGGTCTAAATAGTGCACAATATGAAAGTATAGTTTATAGAATTTAATAACCATTTCAAATACTTATTTATTTGGTCTAACAATAGAAAGTCTCTATCAGTTGTCTGCCGCCATCTTAACAATTATCTCCGTGGCAAATTCAAATTACGCAACTCTACAGACATAACTGCCGAACGTAATACAAATGTGTAAAAATAAATGTGCACCGGTTTGTCCCGAACTCATTTGAATGAAAATAATTCGAATCAGATTAGTTCTTAAAAAACAGTGCTCATAGCACGAACGTTATAACAAACTTTTCTAGCTGATGTATGGAGCCGAAACTAATTACGCACGAGTTGCGAAGAATATTGTTTCAGGTAACATACGTCAGTGTTGTGCGCGGCTGATATTCGGTGGTTTTAATGATCATTTTGCTGAAGATAACTGTTTCCGTCATAATCCATAGTTGTATAAAATCTGTTGTAGGAACTGTGATTTAGTGACACTTACACAACTTACAGACAACACTTTAACACGACGTTAACTTGGAGTTCTTTAGCAACTTGACCAATTCTTTAGCCGGGAGAAAATTTATTTAGTAATTGCTCAATGTAATAAAATAACATTTTCATTTTCATTTACAAATTAGTTAAATACCAAAACACTGAATAACTCAGCGATCGCCACAGATGCTAAGACCAACTGAAGGTGACGCGACTACAGTTCGCATAAAAGAATTTGGCGCAAAATCATTATCTACGGTTGCTGCCTGAGTTTGTTTCCAAATGTCACTAAATTCTGCCGTCTCTTCTCTCACTGATTCGTCTCCAAAGCCTAAACTTCCACAACAAATGTTTTGTCGTGTACTTTGTTTTAGTAGTAAATTAGTGTGAACCTGCTTGTCCATAATGCTTTCGGAACTTTCACTCACGTTACTAATTTGTGATATATGTTCGTCAATATTCACCCAATACAGAATCCTCGTTTTGAGCTTCTCTCAGCTGTTTCGCACGATGACTAGATCTAGTATTAGTAACGTTAGTGCTAATTCGTAACACAAATACAACATCACAAAGATTCTGGCATGCACTTCCAGTTACTGGGGCAGCGTTATTAAGGAAGATGTTGAAATTAGATTAGCAAGTAACCTTATAAATAGAAATGGTGGTTTTTATTTCAATTCTGTATGGAATCCTCCTCTCTCCCTTGTCTAGGGACAGAGTTTATGCTATTTCACCCGTTGATTATTAATTTCATTATCGATAACTTCTGACGTCGGTCATCTTTGGTTTGTGATTGTGCCCGTGTTTACAGTGTGTATGTGTGTGTGTGTGTGTGTGTGTGTGTGTGTGTGTGTGTGTGTCATCTTTCTGGAGTTTCTCTGAAAACCGAGGTGTTAAATTCCCTTGTACAGTACTTACTTGCTACAGCTTTGCCTTGAAAATGGCAAGGTGCGCTCCTGTCAAAATATCGGTGGTTGTCGACTACGTCAGCCGGCTGCATTCCCGTAAGTTATTCGAACATTGTAAACATTGTAGACGCCGGGTGAAACTCAGGCCTCACAATCGTTTGCCTGCCTGTCCAGATTCCTACGTTAACAGATCCTCTGGCCACCTTCCACCAATTTATCTTCAGCAGTGAGGACGTAACATTTGGCTTCTCGGGACATAGAGGCTGCCGACTCGCATTATAATGTCACCAAACCACAAAACAGTCACATAAATAACCAAAAAATTCTCTAAAAATAGCAAAAACAATGAAAATATAGATGATAATGCTTAAAGAATAATATACAAAGTTTGAAACTTCCCGTTTAGTGAAAAGAATGACTGTGCTGGTAAAACTTCTACTTTACTTGATTTTCAAACTCCAGAGTGAAACTGATCATACTGAGACTGTTTTCTTTTTACTTATTCTGATCATTTCTAAACTGACACACAATAATTTAGCGCAACGCAATCTGACTTTCAATAATCCCTACAAACGAATAGCCCTGACTAACAGCAACCTATGCCCTTCATGAATTACTTACCTCGCAAAAATCTTCGTTGCTCGAACTACTGTAATACAGCGAGCGCCAATACTGCCAGCTAAATAAAAGATTCTAACTACTGAAGGCACTAACTACTGATAAGCATATAGTTAGCAAATGAAAGATTTTGATAGAGAACAAACAATGTATTTACCTTAATAGTGTTCAAAAGTCATTATATTTGTGTCTGAATGGCATTCAACAATATTGCAAATGACCTCCCTGAATGGGAAAAGCTATCTTTGATCGATTCTCTGGCGCTTTTTCTATTTGATGATATCTGTTCCTTAAATCCATTGTGGAGAAATAATTACACTGACCCCAGGTTCTCGAGAGTCTCTGTTCTCGATTATTTAGGTATGTCCAATAACGCAGTTCTGGTTTCTCGTTAGGGTCAAAAAAGTAGCTGACCATGCGGCAACATATCCAATTCACAGCGTTAGTTTTCGTTTTAGGGTAATGAATCATGTCCGGAAGTAAAAGTGTCTAAAAAGTGATATGATCAGGTATCTGTTGCGTAAGGGAAGCCAAGATACTCTGCATGATCCGCCAGACGTCAGACGATGGACCACGTGAGAATCGGTGTGCGTCTGTTTCGTCCACAACACAGTGAACACATAGGCCTGTCAGGCGGATGCTGTGCAAACGAAACTGGTTGACCTGTTTGCCACTGACGATGAAATACCAGTCACACTGGACGCTGCTTTCCGTACACGACGCTATATGACCTTGTGAAACTTGTCTTCGATGTTATTGGGGGGCCAATGCATTTCTAATGCGTTGTGTACAGTCTTTTCTGGAGTATTTGAGGAAGTGGTAAGGAGTGGAGGATGTAACTTAATTAGGAAAGAAATGTCGAAAGTCTGATAACGTGAGTGGGGCTGACATTATGACCATCGCATATGCATGTGAAAGCACTCCCGGAGTGAAGCTCGTCGAACAACAGCACTGGTCTTTCACCTGGGAGCTAACGAATAGTTCAAATGGTTCAAATGGCTCTGAGCACTATGGGACTCAACTGCTGAGGTCATTAGTCCCCTATAACTTAGAACTAGTTAAACCTAACTAACCTAAGGACATCACAAACATCCATGCCCGAGGCAGGATTCGAACCTGCGACCGTAGCGGTCTTGCGGTTCCAGACTGCAGCGCCTTTAACCGCACGGCCACTTCGGCCGGCTAACGAATAGTGCCATAACTCTGTCTGTTATGTGGAATAATCTATCCCCACAATGCTTCTATGGGACGGCAATGGAGGCATGTGGCAAGGGATGAATATTTAACTTTGAATAACATTCCAATACAGACAAAGGATCGCATCGCCATCAACATACAGCAGGCGAGGGTAATCGTTACTGGGAACACTTGTGCCATAAGAGGGATGCGAGAGGGATGGTAGACATTCACCTACCACACACACTGTAAATGTCGAGGTATCTAAGCTGATCATCTACGAGGCCAGCCCAGATCGTTTGGAGGAGACGTTTGCTGTTTATTGCCTTCGAACGACGAGAGTCATTCATAAAATCAGTGACCAAGCAGCGGACGGTGGTGGCCACAGAGGAGCGACACATCCTTCAGGTAGGCCCTCACCAGTGATCAGAACCTGTGATTTGGAAACATCAAGCTAACTGCCCGTTGCCTCCGCTATGTCATCATTCATGTCAGGGTTGTGCGGACTCATCTTCACTGCATAGTTAGCGGACACGATCGTCTACATAGGCTGTACAGCAGAAGCGGTGTTCATGCAATGACAGACCCACCAGGCGTTGGCGAAATCCAGGAAAGAGCGCTCGATCACTTGAGGCACAGTGAGGCGTCCGTTCATTTCGCGACAGATGAACGCCCAAGTAAGGATCGAGAGGGAGGCCGTCAAGTCCAGGGGCCTTATTGGCAGCTTCCATCTTGATTGCTTCTAGGACTTCATCCATGATCATGTCGTCCTGAAGTTCTTCAACCACGTTCTCTGGCACAACGTTGACGGTGAATGCTGCTACTTCCTCAATTAAGGTCGGCTGATGTGGTACATCAGCATACAGCCAGATGAAATTGGAATGGGAAGCGAGACGAATGGTGCATTGTGTAGTATGTAGTCGTCATTCCGCATCGTTGAGCTCGACAATGGTGTCAGCGTTCTGTGAGGAGGTGGCACATCAGTGGCGTTTCGTGAGGCATACAGTCATGAGTGTGGGACCTGACAAATGTCCCTTCCAAGTGTCGTCACATGAGTAAAGTGACCTGAGTTTTAGCATGATGCGCTACTGCATCCTCAATGATCCATCGTCAGTCAGGGACAGTCAGATGGGCAAAGTTCAATTTCCACTGTGCCACACCTGTTAGTGGGCGAAGGCTACATTGCAGATGTAGGTCTCATGGTCAGAGAAAGCCAGAGGCCAAACTTCAGTATGTCGAGTGCCACCAGTAACGGAACATGTGAGATGTATGTGGTCGAGGCGACTGGACGAATAGACCATATTGTATGTGAAACCTGTGGAGGTGCCTTGAACTTTCGTCTATGTGTTGATAAACTGAAGTTGGGCGATGATGGTAGAGAGTGTCACACATGGAGAATGTCATGGGAGTTAATCAGTAAGCCTTTGCGTGTAGTTGAAATCCCCTCCAAGGACCAGATCATCCAGGGGACCCTCAAAAAGCTGAATTACCTATAAGCAAAGAAGGTATGTCGTTTGTGACGTCAGCTGGAGCCAGATAGTGCATCATTTAGAACATGGATGCAGAACGGCATGGGGGCCATACGCTTAGCATTAGGAAGGTATACTACGACTTCAGTGAGGAGCTTAATATGTATCAGGATTGCTGCTCCACTACTGTTGTCAGAGGCATGGGAGATACGGGCTACGCAGCAAATAGGAGCTTAAAAAACAGCAATGAACACTTCTTGGAGGAGGGAAATGTCAACATCAGCAGTGTAAATGGCGTCTCTGAACATTGCCAATTTATGTGGAACCCGAATGGAGGCCTGATTCGTCATCGAGCTGCAGTAGTGTTGTGGATGTGCTCTTCCTGTTGGCATGGAGGGTACTACAGACATGTCCAGTTGGCGTGAAATATCCAGTGCAGCCACTGTGATCACAATCACTGGGTGGAAGCTGGGTCAGGTGCCACCATTCACCATGGGGCACTCCCCCAAGGGTGTGCCAGCATCCCGATCTACTCTGTCATCGACATCGTCAGCCCAGAAGATCAAAGCTAGTGACAGGCAACTGTCACATCAATCGAGGGTTGGGGGTGGTGACAGTGCCACAGAAGGATCCAGGGTACCTTGCTCAATAGGATCCATCATTGTCAGGCAGGATTACAGGCAGTGGAAAGCATGCTTTCCAGATGGGACACTGGGAGTGTCCACTCCTGTTGTCACAGCGTTCAAAGAGAGAGCATTGTATGGTATCTGGTCCATTACCTGGTTTGCTGTATGAGGGAGAGTGTAGTCGGAGGGCATTCTTCCAATTTAAGGGCGACCACTGATTTTGGAGGCGCTGTTCCATGTCATACTATGACCATTCATCATCTGAAGTCATGCCTGTTTGGAAGAAAGCAGAAGTAGGCCTCACACTTGGTTCAATGCCCATCGCGGCATGTGGGTCTCACTGCTGTCAGAGCAGATGGTACCAGTGAGGTCTCATCTGTACCATCGTTACCAAGGAAGAATGATGCCAGGAGAACAGGTGCTCCCTGAAGTAAGGCATCTGGGCTGCGGTGCACAGCCAAGGCGATGGAGACAATCAGACCTAACATGGCCCTTTTTTCCACATCCTGCATATGTCTGCGGCTGGCCATCATAAATGATAATGTATCACACCACCTATCAGCAGATAGGATGGTATGTTTTTGGACAGTTCTATCTTGATCTGTTGGACACCATTTAACACATGGTACATCGTGAAAGTCTGTTATTTTTTCACGATGTGGACCACAATGTTGCCGTGGGGTTGGAAGGCTTTGGTGACCACGTCTTGTGGCACTTCAAAAGGGAACTCAAGCACCCGAATTGTTCGAAGACCGAAACCCATATGTCTACAATCATATGCCAGTCAGAATGTTTAAACTTCGGTCCATGTGTGTGTTGTCGAACTACATCAGCACATGCTTCCTCAATAGTCATTTTAATGTAGACAGTGCTACCAATGACAGAGAAGTGAGTACATATTACTTCTTGTGGTCCCAAGTGTAGCTCTTCACAAATGAACTGTCTGATTTCATAAGTGTTCAGCTCGGAATGTAGCTTTATGTGTCACTCGACAGAGTGAGGTGTAGCTCTTCACAAATGAACTGTCTGATTTCATAAGTGTTCAGCTCGGAATGTAGCTTTATGTGTCCCTCGACAGTAAGTGTGTGCCATGGGGTAAAAATATTGATGGTCGCAGTGCAATACAAACACCACATTGAGGAAGTAAACAACTCGATGATGAAATGCAGAGCCAGTCTGCATGTGACCACAGCCAAAAGACAACTCCCCTGAGACCACAGTTGCAAGGAACCAGAAAGCAACCAAATATCCGTCTCTCATCACAACCCATTGCTATGAACTTCAACTTGTACCTGTTGACCTAATATCAGAGCTGTATAGACAGTTGGCTGCTGTTGTGCTAGATGTGTGGGTAGCCACTCACCAATTGACAGCAGATCTAGGGGTCCAGTCCCAATCCCTTACAGTCATCAGGAGAAAGCTGGGCGGTATGCTGTAGTGAGGACCTAGTTACACTCAAGAGCGGCACAACAGCACAATTATTAGGCAGTAATATAGGATTCTCTTCCAAAGTACCACCCCACAGCCGCTTCAGTCAGAATAGTGCCTCATCAATGGCAGAAGGCCAGCTTGCATGCATCTTGCAGTACCACCAGCATAGCAAAGCATCAGGACAGAGGCTGATGCTCATGGGTGGCCATCGACCGCTGAATCTGATGGTCTCCATTTCTACATATCGATCACCAAACTGCTCTTGTGGACACTCAGAGTAGAGCCTCATTAGTGGCAGAAGGCCAGCTTGCACTCATCTTGCAATATCACCAGAACAGAAAAGCATCAGTACAAAGGCTGTTGTTATGTCATGGGTGGCCATCGACCACAGAAACTGATGGCCTCCAGTTCTACATACCAGTCACCAAAATGCTCTTGTGAACATTAAAGATTTGCACTTAGGAGTCTCGCCCCAGATCCAACTGAAGTACTCGCTCGCTCAGAGGGGTTAGCTCTCAGCCCCCATTTAGAAAACATAAGCCAAGAGCATCGGTGTCTGCCACAGGAACTGGATGATCAGCAGAGGCGCTCTCCATCTCAAAGGTGGATGACAGATAGCATCTAGGTCACGTAGGTCAAGCCTCCACAAGTCTGCAGGTTGATTGCGGCCTCTGCACCAGAATGGCCTTGGAAGTTGGCAATGCAGCTTCCAGCAGCTACGTCCTTCCAACCAGATTCATGGTTCAATAGAAGATCGTAGGCAGCTAGGTGTGCCAAGGGTCGACCCCCATAGCCTCGCCTCTCACTGGATAGCTGCAACTGACACAAGGGCTGAGACTACACTGTGGGCAGTCGGCAACCAACATTCAGCAATCAGACATTTGTTAAGAAGGGTGGGGTATTTATGTTGGCAGTTCCCTTGCGCTCTTTGGTGGTGAGGATGCCATCACGTGTCCTGATTTTCCCTCACTTTCAGCTCTCTTAGAGACTGCAGACTTGGTCCACGTCACTGTTCAGAGGCTCTTTTCTGGTGCCTCGGCACCTGAATATTTATTGTTGAGTTACACCTATTCTTCATGATTGCTTTATCACTAGTATAATGGTGTCTCTTGGCTTCCATGATATCATTAATCTTCGCCCACAGACTTGGGTGCTCAGTCATTCCCCCATGCTGCGATAGCTCCCGTGTTTTCTGCAACTTACTCAGTGTTTCTCCCTAGCTGGCAGTCTACTGGTCATTGACACAGGTAGTTCAAGTTCCGGGAGCTGCCAAGGTAGAACATGGACAAATTTTTAGTGTCCGCCAGGGGTACTATCCTGGGGTGTAGCGCTATGAATCAGATAACCACTGATTAGAATGTACCATGAACCCATTTCTATCAGGACTGCACAGAATCTAAGGGGTGCAGAAGGGGTTGCCTGCCCTCAGGTGCTAGAGCAACAGCAGAACACCACTCAGCTAAATGGATGTCAAAGTCCCTGTGCAAGAATATTTTTAATTTGCTCATCAAAGGTTGATAGATGGCACATAGTATGTTGCTGAACTAGGGATGTCTTAGAGGCATTCTTTGCCATTTTATTCATGCACATGCCAATGTCGCCCATGATCAAGCCAAAGGAGAGCGCGAGACAGGGGGACTGAGGAAGCATTTACTGCTTCGGATCACATTCAAATTTCCTTGAATGGTTTTGAACGGTCCCTAATGGTTCCATTCTCTATACCAGAGCAAAAATTGCGATGACACTACAATCACGCGTGTCAAATCAGATTCAGTGGGGTTACTGCCCCACAATGTCCTTAGAGAAGGGTTGAATCATTTGGGTGGGGGAGGGGGGAGCATGTCAGCAGCACTGAACATTGTCAAGACCGTTGCCATGTCGTTTTGGAAAGCCAAATGTGTGGAAATCAACGCTCCAAGGAAAAGGGTGGTTTCACTGATCCCCTTTATGCCACCTCCTGAGGGCTCTTCGTGTCGATTTTGAGGGGCAGTGTGTCTGAAATGTTTTCCTCGGCCACGCGTAACAAAAATGCATGATTTCAGCGCTTGGTGTCGTGGCTCTGACCTCCATCGCAGAGGCGTGAAAAGAAGGTGTGAAATGTAGGTAAGAGACCTTCCCATAGTGTGACACGTCCAAGGTCACGTTTTGTTCCATATGAAATCACTAACCTACATGACACTTCAAATTAACTTCTGAGCTCTGGCCTTTTTACCGCAGTTGTTGCCACTCTGCTGTTTGAAGCGTCTTCGATACCGAGAGCGACATCAGAGGACGCCAGGCTTTCGCACCGTTACAAAGGAAGGAAGTTTGTAGGCACCTTTCAACCAAATTTCAAACATCTGCTTCGCAATGGGGAGGAATTACGGGCTTTCAGTGCGCCTGCTTAGTTGGGTGGTAACGTGCTCGCCTTCCATGCAAGCGGGCCCGGGTTCGATTACCGGCCAGGTTGGAGATTTTCGCCGCTCGGGGACTGGGTGTTGTGTTAGCCTCATCATCACTTCATCCTCATCACCAAAGTGCAAGTCGCCCAACGTGGCGTCAACTGAAATAGGACTTGCACTTGGTGGCCGAACTTCCCCGAATGGGGCCTCCCTGCCAACGATGCCAAACGTTCATTTCATTTTTTTAATGGTTTTCAAAAAATTGTTTTGCGCACTGTAGATTTAAATGGTATGTTCTAGCGGTACTTGGAGTGCAGCCTTGTACGGAAGTGAGAGCAGGAATAAAGTAACTGCCGGGCACTGGCCGAGCGGTTTTAGGCGCTTCAGTCCGGAACCGCGTTGCTGCTACAGTCGCAGGTTCGAATCCTGCCTCGGGCATGGATGCGTGTGATGTCCTTAGTTTAGTTAGGTTCCAAATGGTTCAAATGGCGCTAAGCACTGTGGGACTTAACATCTGAGGTCATCAGTCCCCTAGACTTAGAACTACTTAAACCTAACTAACCTAAGGACATCACACACATCAATGTCCGAGGCAGGATTCGAACCTACGACCATAGCAGCCGCGTGGTTCCGGACTGAAGCGCCTATAACCGCTCTGCCACCGCAGCCGGCTCAGATGTTAAGTCCCATAGTGCTTAGAGCCAATTGAACCATTTGAATAAAGTAACTTGTTGACAGATGAAGTGGCTTACACAGGGTAATCGTGGCGAGCTGCTTCAAAAGTGTTCCTACGACAACAACGACGATAAGACGAATCGTGCGAGTATTATGTTGACTCTTCACAAACTCGGCAAATGTTAGTTACGACGGGTGGTCGTCTACGGCGTGCGGCATTTGGCCAGCCTCGGTTTAAGAGACGACCAGCGTCTCAGAGTTTAGCGTTGCGCAGTCTGAGGTTTGCCGCCTGCCAGCAATCGCCGATAACAGAGTTGTTGACTTCGCGTCCACCGGGGCCCGCGCCCCTCTGTTTTACGGGCGCCCTGCTCTGGACAGTTAAACTCGCAGTTCGCCGTCGGTGGCCAAGCGGTGCGGACGGAGCTGTTTATATCCTCGCCGCGGTGTATGCCTCGCGGTTGTCTACTTCACAACGATATTTGCTCTTGTTGCGATCAACTCTTATCGTAAAACCACAATGGAGTTCACCTTTTCGAAGAAATATGCGTGAGCAAATGCACTCGCCGGTGAACAATTCCTACGTGACAGAGTGAACATCACTCGTAAAGACGTGATTGGAATACACCTGTCCATCGTCAGTAACGTGGTTTACGTCAAACTCACAAACGACGCAGTTTGCGACGAGATCTTAGAACGGACGAAAATGACCTCAAATTCCAGCGTTCGTACGGCCACGTCGGCCCATTAATCGTTGAATATTATGCACGATCCGTATCCTCGAACTTGCTTTCGAAATGTCGGCAGAGAACGTGATGGCGGTCTTGCACTCTTACGGAACAACGCTCGGGCATGTACCAGAGAAATGGGCACACTTCATAGCATTCCCAGTTTTGAACGGAGTGCGGCAAATCTGCATTGCGCTAAAGAAACATGTCCCCTCCTTCCTCTTCACAACATAGATTTGCAGCCAAACGCCTGTTCTGCACGTGGTAAACAAGGACATGTGTGTAATGAATTCCTCCGACGCAGAATTACGCAGCTGCGAACCGACGAAGCTTCTCCCCTTTCGACTATGACGTCCCTCCCACACACCTACGCTGCGGCACGGACACCCGATGCCTTCCCGATGCCAGCACAGCAGCTTCCACACGATCTTTCACAACCTTCAGAGAACGGACGAGACGAGGCCGACCGTCCACAACAGCGACAGCCAGCTTCCCCAGAGATCCCGGTACCACATAAACATCTTGATAGACGTGAAGTTGATATGGCTCTCGATACAATGGTTGTGCCTACTGCCGCATTCATTCCTGCACGTCGCAACTCCATCCCATCGTCCGACTCTGAACCAAATTCACACAAACAAAGGTCTTCAAAAAGACGCAAGAAGACGAAGATGACATCGATGGCATAGTGGGAATCGTGCTTCCAGGATGAAATCGTCAAACACCCACCGTATGATTCCCAGGAGTAGGTCATATATGAAATTGCCGGTACCCACCCCTATCACTTCAAGAACAATTTACTGAGTGACTCCGGAACACAGCAACAGCGTAAGACCTCATGGCGACGATCCTCACGGCGCCAGTATGGACTCCCTGATGCCAACAGCTTTTCCTGCATCAGCGCTGATTGGACCTGATTGGCCCGTTTTGTGGGCGGACGACGTTCTTCGTGAACTCCCACCAGTCGAAGAAATGCCTTAGGCCGTCCCTGTGAACCGAGCATGTTCAGGATGCAGGCAGTGCTTTAGACCCAGCTACATTCGTTCTTCCCCAGACGTGTACCCATGGCAACATGCTGTGGATGCAGGCGTACAGAATTGCCAAGACCAGTTTAATATGAATGGTTCCTGTGTTAAACTTAATTGTTACGTTAGAAGCAGTGGACTTATTACTCTGTTCCAGGAGCTACAGAGGGAAACTTGGCCCAGTTTTTATGGCTATACTGCATACATCACCGCATACCAGAGATAGTGGAGCAGCGATTACTGTGCGCAATGGCGCTGCAGTAGAAGACGTCGTTTACTTGCAGCCAGCATGAGGCCTAGCACTGCGAGTACACGGGATCAGACTAATGAATGTCTTAAGTGCCATCTGGCACAGACCGACTACGAGAGTGCTCAACTATCTGCTGCTTTTTCTGGGACGATATGAGCACATAGTTATGATGAAGATTTCAACTGTGTTCTCTCGAGGAAGGATCAATATCCAAATTTTACCACCTGTCCCGAACTCCATTACTTAGTATCTCGACTAAATTTCGTAAACACCCTCGCATTTACACGACCTCCTGTCTCTCTCTTCGGACGTCCTGAACGTGGAAAGATGGCCTTTGACCTTATCGGACGACAGTGTTTATGTGTGTATGATCAGCTTCTGGTGACAAACACTATGGTGCAGTCGGGGTGTGGAAACTTAACTTTATCTACTTATAGGAAACAGAATGTCGATGAATGGTCATGATCACATGGGGATCCTGCGAAAGACGCATCACACAGTACTCGTCCATACTTCTGTGGTGGATACAATATGTCAAGCCAGCCCTACGCCGTGGACTGGTCCAGTATGGCAAGGAACGAATACAATGGCACTGAAACATGACAGAATTTTACTACATGATCCTCTGGGAGCACCCCCAGGAACGTTAGGTCGAGGTTCAGCATGTCAAGGTTACGATATTGGCCCAGATACGGCGCCGCTTGAAAGCCGTAGTTGTCAGAGTGCGATGTAAAGACAGTATCATTGGAGAAACGCCCTCAGTGCATCATGTCGTCACAGATCTCAGATGCCGTCGACAAGTGCTGATCCTTTCTTCAGATTTGTGTGACAGCTGTACCTGGAACCACAGGCGAATATCACAACACTCTTTGAAACTCACTATCGTCACTTCTATCATGAAGGAGACCCTAATATTGAGACACCTACAGACAGGGTGCGATTTGTGCTTTTACCAGTGGGGGGGATGTCTTAGTGGGTTAGTAGAATTGTATATGTTACTAGCTTGGACCGTGGCGTTACCCATGGTTAAACAGCTATTTATAAATAGATGTTAATGCCGAAACTCACTATTGACGCGTATGCACTATCAGAAAAGTCATCCCTTGTTATATGTTTAAAAGTACGTTATAGGTAAAGCTTATTTACAAAATCATCTACATACGGGTACAGATATACGAGGGGAATTCAAAAAGTAGAGGCACATTTGTGAAAAGTTGTACTTATTCTGATGATAGAAAACTGAAACATATTAATAGTATTAATGGTATTATTAAAAACTTTCAGTGTTGGGCTCCACAAATTTAAATTATATGTAAAGTTTTACTCCAATGCGTGGGAAATTAACATCCCAGGTTGAGATGCATAAACTAAAACCAGAGGAGGGGATGGTCTGATGCATAGAGGGGGAAATCCCTCCCATCCCCCCCTGCAAATCGCACACTGCCTACAGACATACTACAGACGTTGCATCACACCCTTGATGGGCAGTCGGTGAACCCTCTTTTATCAAGCACCTCCACTGAAAACATCTCTGTTGCACTCTCCAAGGGTACTCCCAACGGATCACCAGGACCCACCGGGCGAGGTGGCGCAGTGGTTAGACACTGGACTCACATTCGGAAGGACGACGGTTCAATCCTGCGTCCGGTCATCCTGATTTAGGTTTTCCGTGATTTCCCTAAATCGCTCCAGGCAAATGCCGGGATGGTTCCTTTCAAAGGGCACGGCCGACTTCCTTCCCCGTCCTTCCCTAATCCGATGAGACCGATGACCTCGCTGTCTGGTCTCTTCCCCAAAACAACCAACCAACCAACAACCAGGACCAGGCGGCCTGCCATTAGATTTCTATAGGTCCTACAATGACTTAATATTGCCGCGACAGAAGGAAATGTACCTGGAACTACTGTCCCCTACGACGCCGTCACCACTGGAATTTCTGGAAGGTGTAATTATTACGATACCCAGATCCTCTGTAGGCACACGACATGGCATCTGTCGGCCAGTCAGTTTACTCAACTCAGATTTTAAGATTTTTACGCACCTCCTCGCGGTGCGTCTCAGATGAGTCCTACACCAGGTTCTGTCACCTTTACAGATGTCCTTGAGTAAAGATACTGATATACAATTGTAAGGTGTCAGGCAAATCCAACACCTTCCATGAAAACCCTGACATGATAAGCAAATCCAGTAGTATGTCACATAGCTCCGAATAAATCGTGACATTAAATTAACCAAAGTAATACGAGAAACGAGTGATCAAATGGAATACCACAGACTAACACAAGAATGCCTAAATGCTTGTCATACCTTCCCACCGTGAGACAGACGCAGTTCCGAGGGGAGAAACGAGAACAGAAGCCAAGAGCAGAACCGTGTTAAGCTAGAAGGCCCTACGATAAGCGACGGACACCCACGTTGCCAGCTAACCGACAGGACCACCCCCCAGCCCATGTTAAAAGCTAGAGCCCTCCAGAAGAACAGTATAGATCTTACGATAACACTAAAAGGGCCACACCAGCTGCAAGTTTTAGCGTGAGACTTTTTCGCGTCTCTGTTACGTTGCAAACTTTAAAAACATTGCCCCACCACGAAAAGAAACCGACAGGACCACCCCCCAGCCCATGTTAAAAGATAGAGCCCTCCAGAAGAACAGTATAGATCTTACGATAACACTAAAAGGGCCACACCAGCTGCAAGTTTTAGCGTGAGACTTTTTCGCGTCTCTGTTACGTTGCAAACTTTAAAAACATTGCCCCACCACGAAAAGTATAACGTTTCTCATTGGATAGACAGAATTTTTGTAGGCGGAGCTTAAGGTTAACATTGAGACCCTGATTGGTCAGATGAAAACACAGCCAGATAGTTTTTTTTAAACCAACTTCGGTAAATTGTAGTAAGGAGAAGTTAGAAAGGAGTTGCTTCGGAGACGGCGTGGTGGATGGAGCTGCGCCGGCAGCCGCCCTCTGACGAACACCGACAAGGTAAAGAACGCACGCGATGCCGCATAACAGCGCATAAAGCTTCACTCAGAACAGCAGAAGTCTCATCTGTTACATCCCCTTTTTACGTAATACTAGTGTCGATCGTCAATTGAAGCTCATGGTATTCACATTTGCTACGTAAGTTAAAATCTGAAACGCGATGATTTTCTGTTATACAATTATTGAAAAGCCACATCAGCCACTGTAATTTACAAGTTAGATAAGTAATTAAAGATAATTGAGGGTCACTGTAAACCATTTTGATAGTTTTCTCTTTTGTGAAACTTAATTTAAATCTAGATTATAGATGTGATATGGCATAGGTCATCCTTCGATCCATTGTAGAACTTTGAAACCCATTCAGGGAATATTCGTTCACATTTTTATTGAACGCAGTTGGTTTTTATCATCCTGTATTAAAACATTTTCTTTTATCAATAGTGCAATTTATAAACAATGTTTTGTGAGAAGAATAAAATTTTCAATGGTAAACTTAACTGCTTTTTCGACGTTATTTTACCAGCTAACTAAAAATAGGAAAGCCTTGAATCCCTTCCACTAAATTTAGTTAGTATTAAGATTCTTTTACAGGGAGTGCAGTGGAGCTGACGCTGAAATCATTAAGTATTTGGTTATATCATCGCTAGTCTCACTGAACTCTTCTGAACTCTACATGTCATGTGTGGTCTGGCGTCTCCTTACCAGCAACAGGTCCCAGGTACAAACTAGTCAATTCCCTAACAAACACGCTCAGAGCGTCGTTGCGCGAAAGTGGTTGGGAGACACGACATAGACAAACAGACACCACGCAGAATGTTAGACAATCAGTCCTATGTGATTATAGGGACGATAGATACGTCATAGCCACTGCAACAGTTTGTCGACTGCAGGGAGCTATGATTTCTATCGATTTCGATCAGGCATTCGATCGCATGAACCAGACGTTCCTCATGAAGGTGAGGAAACGGATGGCTTTCCCATCTGCCTTCGTCGTCTTAATCATGGTCTTGCTTTGTGACATTCACCGAGGGTGATGGTCAATGAACGGATGACGACATCAATATCGATCGCACGGTCAGTCCGACGAGATTAGCCCCTTTAAACGATCATGTATGCCATCGCACAAGAACCGCTTCTCTGCTGCCTGCAGCGACATTTATCGGTGATCACCGTGCGTGGACACACTTCAAAATCCGCGTCTATGTAGATGGCTTCGTCTTCATATGAGGTTCAAGAGGCAACACGATGGATCGAACAGTATGTGAATGGTGCAGGCAGCCATATGAACGTCACCAAATTCTACGTGTTGACCACTGGAAAGGGGCTCCCTGATGAAAGTGAGGTTTTGTTCAGGACGATGGAGACTACGCTGTCTAGGATTTGTTTTTACTCCAGACACTAGTCGCATCACGGCGATCAACTTCCAGCGTCTTCTTCAGAACATCAGGTCCGACATTCTAAATCAGTTAAGGCGAACAATGGATATGTCAAAAAAGGTGCAGTTCATTAACATTTATAAGGCATCCCGCCTAACACACATCCCACAAATTTTACCTGTCTCCACAATGCTGGTACGTCGGATCCGAGCGGCCTTTGGTTATTTTGTCATTAGTGGTCACATATTCAAGGTCAGGAATGACACCCTTACACTGCCCATGCAACTCGTACGTTGTTCATGTCAACCGCCGATCGTCCTGACCCACATTGCATCGGCATCGCCACTTATCAATCATTACTGGAATACAGTTTTGTCCATAAAGACTTTCCTCGCATCGAGGCTCTCACTACCTCTTACCTCTTAATGCGGACACACCCCAGGAATGCTGTCGAAGGTAGGGTAGGTGGCCAACAGTGAGGCGCGCAGTTCATCAACCACACTTCGGCAAGGAAACGAGCGCCACTCACCTGGTACATCGTCGTTACCGGTAGATACCCGACGCGACACTAACTCCATGCCATCCCTTGGCTGCCAACCCCCTTTGCCTGAGGTGTGATGTGGACGATACGGACGAACACCGTCTCCTCTGCGGCGCGGCGGTCGACGTATGGTTCCTTCTCTTGCAGATACTGGCCCTTTATCTCCGCGTGCCAATGTACATAATCGTCCCCAGTATGCTCCTGTGTCCGAACGAGACATATTTTCTACCATCAAAGATCCATGCGGTCATCTGCATAATGGGTATTCCGTCCTTTATCTTTTCAGAAATGCACCCAAGAACGTGATCGATTTTGGGTCGTTTTTGCTAACACGACCCGCCTCACGGATGTAACCTCCCCGGTGAGCGGGGTTGACAGGTGAAGCTATATTCTCATGACCATCAAAGGCTCGCTGTTCGCTTTCCGAAGGAAAGTCCCCAACCTCTTCAAAACGAGCGATCGCCGAACAGGAAAACATCTTTGAGTTACTTTTTTCCTGTTCCCTATGTTAAATAAAGGAGTTTTCCGTTGTTCTTGTTATACTGTCTAACTAAGAATGACACACACAAGACTGTTTCCTTGGTTACCTGTATTCTGTATTATGTGCGATTAGATCCTGTTGGACCACGCAAAGCTTGATTCTTTTTCCTCTTTTAGCACACTGCTGTCATTTCTTCTGCATGGGCTCTCTTCCTTTCCTCTGCCTATTTTGTTCCTGCTTTCTTCGGAACTTCGTACTCTCACTTCCCATCTGTCAACTTCCTGCTTAAATACCTTTCTGTCAGGTGTAACTTAATAATTTATCTGAGCTTTTTGTAGGTCCTTTTTGTCCTCTTGTATCCTTCTGTGTATTTAAGGATTTTATGCGTAAGTCTTGTTTTGGGAAGCTTAAAGACATGACTTTTTCTAATGTCTGCTGCAAGGCTGGTCAATTTGTCAGTTGTTTGACGAGATTGTAGTCTATGTTTCTCTTGTTTTCTTTGGCCCTAGTATCTTTCGGATGATTTCACGTTATTCCATTAATAAGTTTTCTATGTCACCTTTTATGTGGACTGTCAGCGTCTCACTGGCATACAGAACTTCACGTTTTAATACTGCATTATAGTGTCTAATTTTGGTGTTTTTGGACAAGCATTTTTTATTGCACACCTTGTAGGTTCTTCCATAGGCTCTCTTTAGTTTTTGGAGGCGAATGTTTTCTGCTGTTTTCTCTCGCCCCGTAGGTTCAAGGACTTCACCCTATTTAAAATATGGGTGTCTATTATATGACCGTATTTTGTAGTCAAGTTTTGAGTGTCAGTTTTTGCGGCGATAAACTCAGACCCTGGGAAAGATATATACAGACCTACTTTCTCTGCACATTCTTTAAGAGTTCAACCTGTTCGAGTGCTGTTATCTAATCATCCGCTAGAAAGCTAAACATGAAATAGTTACGTCCTCCTTGACTCACCCCATCTGTATAGGTCTCCAGCAGTTTTTATTCTTCAATTGCTTTTTCCATTCGCGGATGACCTTATCGAGCACAGGTTGAATAGGAGAGGAGACTGACCATCACCTTGACGGAAGTCAGTTTTGATCAGGAAGGGCTTGGGCATTTCACCCATGAATTTCATCTTGGAGGTAGTATCTGTCAATGTTTCTTAGATGGCGTTAAGGGTTTTTGGATCTAACCCTTGTTCTTCAAGGATATCAAAAAGTGCTTATGGGTCAACTGAGTCGTGTGCGTTTTTAAAGCTGATAAACGTGCAAATTATTGGGCTGTTTCTGATATCAGCATTCCTAACTGAGTGGTTGAGCGGTTCTAGGCGCTACAGTTTGGAACCGCGCGACCGCTACGGTCGCAGGTTCGAATCCTGCCTCGGGCATGGATGTGCGTGATGTCCTTAGGTTAGTTAGGTTTAAGTAGTTCTGAGTCTAGGGGACTGATGATCTCAGATGTTAAGTCCCATAGTGCTTAGAGCCATTTGAACCATTCCTAACTGAGATATTGTATTTTGTAATTATGGAAAACCGTTCTTGTACTAAAAAAAATATAGGGATAGAGTGAATTACTGAGTGATGAAGTGGCTTGCACGGGATAAGCACCGAGCGAGGTGGCGCAGTGGTTAGCACACTGGACTCGCATTCGGGAGGACGACGGTTGAATCCCGTCTCCAGCCATCCTGATTTAGGTTTTCCGTGATTTCCCTAAATCGTTTCAGGCGAATGCCGGGATGGTTCCTTTGAAAGGGCACGGCCGATTTCCTTCCCCATCCTTCCCTAACCCGAGCTTGCGCTCCGTCTCTAATGACCTCGTTGTCGAAGGGGCGTTAAACAACACTAACCTAACCTAACGGGATAAGCGTGGGCAGCTGCTTCAAAAGTGTTTCGGACTGAAGAGCTCAACAACAACGGGAAGACGAGCCGTGCGAGTGTTATTTCATTCGAGATACGGGCTCTTCACAAACTCGCCAAATGATACTGTAGTTACGACCGGCGGTCGCTTTACGGCGACCAGCGTCTCGGAGTTTAGCGTTCCGCAGTCTGAGGTTCGCTGCCTGCCAGCTACCTCCGATAACAGAGTTGTTGACTCAGCGTCCACCGGGGGCCGCGACTCGCTGTCTTATGGGCGCGCTGCGCCGGGCAATTAAGCTCGCTAATTGCGATCAGACCGGAAAAAGCGAAACGATCATCCCGCGCCTCGCTTTACAGCCTATCATCAGCACGGGCATAAAACGAATTTACGGCGAATTTGTTATTTAAAGTACGGCCGGGTAATGGCAGCGAGCAGCGCGTACATAAAGCGGCGCGGCGCCGCGGGCAGTTAGGTCCCGCGGTAACAAGGCGGCAGACGCGCCGGCATTTTAACGACCTAAATCATCCCGTCCCGCCTGTCATACGGCGCTCCGCCGTACTCACTCATGACGAGCTCGCAAAAAGCCTGCACTCGTCTCCGCCGCGTCCTCTGCCGCCGCACCACAGCTCGGCTCTTCCCTAGCCCTGCCATGCAGTGCTCTCGACAAACACAACGCCCACCTGTGTGGATAACACTCACAATTACTAGGAGCCTTCCCATAGTTCGTACCTTCCTGTGGAAAAAAATACTGAAATCTCTTTATGTAATAACAAAACGTGATTCCGCCTTGAGCAAACACAATTTTTCTTGTTTTACTACCCATACATGTTTCGGAGACATTTTCCATCTTCAGTTGATTTTATTTATTATCTGTTGAACAATGTACAAAGAATTTATGCATTACAACATTTACCAGTTTTTGCGTTATAGTACAGAGTGTATCAAAAACAATCACCCGTTTTAAAGAAACCATAACTATTATATTATTTGAGATATGTGCCTGAACAACGTACTGTTGGAAAGAGCAAACTCTCGAGATTTACATGGTTCCCGCTAGGTTGCAGCAGTGTACGCCCGCTTCCTTTCTAGTAAAAATGGTGTCGGGACAACAGAAAGCGTTTCGTGTTCTACGTTTTGCGCAGTGCGAGTCAATAACAGCTGTTCAGCGTGACTTTCGTACTAGATATGGTATGGATCCTTCTACAGCACAGAGCATAAGACGATGGCATGGACAATTCCGAGTTCGCCGTGAAGCTCGGCAGATCTAACAATCCCCCGATGCCCGTCTGGCGTGTGTTGCGTCGACGTTTACGCATGAAACCATACCAAATTCAGCTACTGCAAGCTCTTCGTGAAGGTGACAAACAACAACGTGTGGAGTTCTGTAATTTCGTTCTTGAAAAGCTGGAGGATGACAGTTTTCTTCCACGCTTAGTGTTTAGTGACGAGGCAACATTCTATTTGAATGGAAAGGTGAACCGTCATATTATGAGAATATAGAGTACGAAACAACCACATGAAGTTGTACAACATGAGAGGGACTCTCCTAAATTTAATGTGTTTTGTGCAGTTTCACTGGAAAAAGTGTATGGTCAATTTTTCTTTGCCGAGAACACTCTTACGGGAAGCACATATCTCGAAATGCCTGAGAACTTTCTTTTCCCACAGTTGGAGACTGATTCGAACGATGGGTCACCGCCACACTGGTATCTGGAAGTGCGGGAATTTTTAAATCAAAGGATTACTGAACGATGGATCGATCGCACTGGACCAAATAAATGTAAATGTCTTGTAACTAGGACCTCCAGTCTGGTAGACCGTTCACCGGATGCAAGTCTTTCGATTTGACGCCACTTCGGCGACTTGCTCGTCGATGGGGATGAAATGATGATGATTAGGACAACACAACAGCCAGTCCCTGAGCGAAGAAAATCTCCGACCCAGCCGAGAATCGAACCCGGGCCCAGGATTGACATTCTGTCGCACTGACCACTCAGCTACCGGGGGCTGACACTGGACCAAATGATTCAGCCTTACATTACCGGCCACCAAGGTCACAGGACCTATGTGATTATTTGTTGTGGGGGTTTATAAAGATTTTGTTTATGTGCCTCCATTACCAACAATAATGAATGAACTGAGACATCGCATAACAACAGCTGCGGAAGCCGTAACTTAAGAGATGCTCCCTGCAGTGTGGGTACAATTTGAATACCTCATTGACATATGCCTTGCATCTCAAGGAGTGCATATCGAGCAACTATGGAAGGTATGAAAAAACTTTTTGAGTTTCCCGTTCACCAAAAAACAAAGTTCATTGCATATGTTTATTAGTTTGAGAAATATAGACGTGCCAAATTGGATGATTCTTTTTGATACACCCTGTATTTACAATATTATAAATATTGACAGAAATATTAACATGAAGAATAAAGAGATACATTATTCTTACACATCGGTGTTCAGATATTTGTTTGGTATTTTCAACACAGCTATGTTACTTCCAGTATGTCTCCTGCAAGCAATAAATGTTTTAAGGCAATTTTTCAATTTTTTGGGGCCTAATATGTTATAGATTGTTTTTATATTTACGTTTCTTTCTACTCCACTACTGTCATTATTTTATGTTTTTTTTTTAGGTTATAGTACTACTTTCCGGAAAAAAATTTGCTGAAACGAATGCTGATTGTGATTAGGCTTTGTGAAATGTTGATTGGGGAGGGGGAGCAGACTATGTATGTAAACATATGTACTTACTTTTTGTAGATCTCAAGTTTTCTGTTCCCCCTGTCCAATCAATATTCTACAAAGCCTAATCATAATCAGCATTCATTTCGATACATTTTTCGAAAAATAGTAATGCAGCCGAAAGAACCATTAGTCAAAGAGCGAAATAGTGAATCTACGTTTTCAAAACGACATACGAGGGTTTTTCGGAAAGTATGGAACGATAGATCGCGAAATGGTAACCACATTGAAAATCGAAACTGTTTTACTTGCAAGAGTTAGCTACAACTACCAGCTACTTATCTCCATAGTCGCCGATTCGACTTAGACGTTTGTCGTAGCATTGTACCAACTTTCCAATACCCTCGTTATAGAAGGTAGCTGCCAGTGCTTTCCGCCAATTCCCTACGCTGGCCTAGAGCTCGTTGTCTGTGCCAAAATGTCTTCATAGCCAGCGGTTCATGTGAGCAGAGATGAATCTCAGAGGGAGACAATTACGGGATGTATTGTGGGTAACCAAACACTTCCAATTGAAAACGATGTAGGAGCATCTTCATTGCCCCTGCAGAATAAAGCTGAGAATTGTCTTGAAGAAGAAAACGCACGACAGTTATGTAATGTTGGCTGCATAGCTTCAGGCAAAATTCTCACCAGGCCCTCGTACTTGGTGGGAGACACTAGTGTTCTAGGTATCTTTATGTGCTCCCTGTGAGCTCAGAACTAAAAAGAACGACGTAACGCGATCGACGGGCATACTGGAGACACTGCCCAACACACCTGCGCAAAACTTCATCGGATTTTCACAGTGGTTTCCATTTCACGACCGATTGTAATATAATATTAGGCCTAAAAACTGAGAAACTGCGTAACAAATCATTGATAAATGCTTGTTAATTGCAGATGATATACTGGAAGGAAATAATTACAGATGTGTTGCGAACACTTTATGGACTTGTGAGCACCAATATGTAACAATAAGGTATGTATCTAATCTTCATGTCAATATTTCTGTCAATACCTACTGTAATGTAAACAGTATAATCTCAAAAATTGGGAAATATCGTAATGCATAAATTCTTTACGTATTGTTCAACAGAAAATAAATGAAACCCACTGAAGAAAGAGAAAGTTCTCTGGAACATGTATGGGTAGTAAAACAAGAAAAATTGTTTTTGCTCAAGACAGAACCGCATTTGTTACATATACTAGGAAGCGAACGCGGGCAAGGCATGGGCTTCGACCACAAACTTATTAATAAGGCTAGCTGTTAATCGGGAAGACAAATATTCCCAACCGGGGATATTTGGAGTTCCAGTTCTGCAATTTGCCTTACAACCTGGGGAACCTTCTGGAAAACCTTGCTCAGAGCAAGACGTTAGGAACCGTTTTAGCTTAAATCCTCGAACGATATCTCTCAAACAGAAAAATTATACCAAAGCCTAGTGCATGTAGTAGTGGACAAAATACTGGAGCTTTCACAATGCTGTACTTCCCTCCTAAGCGAGTATGGGTGAGATGCAGTAGTAGTAATTAAATATATCTAAAATAGTTTACGTAATTTTTAATAATTTTATTTGTGTAATATATTATTATACGAAAATAAATGTCATGAATGTGTTATTTCATGTGTTCCATATGGAGAGCACGAGCGGCGCATCATGCAGCTGGTGGAATCTTCGCTGATGCAGCTATTCACGCTGAGTAGGTTATAATCACAGCTTTCGCGACAGCGACCGGTACCAATAAATCCAGCCGCTCACTCTCACCAGCCTTTGACTCCACTGTAACTGAGAGTACTTTGTTTAAGTAATAAAAAAATGAAAAGAATTATGTATTTGTAATGAAATATTTTGTTTTGTAATACTCACTTATTTCTGAGATTTGATAACATTCACACCCAACGTTCTTATATACTCCAATGTACGCTGTCTGATCAAAATTACACGTTCGACCCCATGTAGTGTAGAACTTACCATTAGATGCCACGTGAAGCAGACCCGTGACTATAACAGTAGGCGGGGAATATTTTGCTGGCAGTAGACAAGTAGTAACAGAAGAATATCTCTATCAGGAGGCTTCGAACGTCAGCTAGTCATAGGGTGTCACCTGAGTAACAAGTCTATCACGTGCATTTCAGTTCTTCTACAACTGCCCAAGTCGAGCGTTGCTGATGTGATTGTGAAGGAACAAGAACAGATAAACCAAGACCAAGCAGACCTCGTGTAATGACTGACAGGGCTTGCGTAGGGTCATTGTAAAAAATCGCATGAAATCATCGGAAGAATCGCTCGTGAGTTCTGAAGTGCTACCAGTAGTCCAGATAGAGCAGTGACTGTGCGCAGAGAATTGAAAATAATGGAGAACAACTGTCGAGTAGTCACACGTTTCTGCAGTCAATGTTAAGCGACTGAGGTGCCGTAAAGAGTGACGTCACTGAACAGTGGATGACGTAAAAAGAGTGACTTGGAATTATGCGTCACTCTGTACTCTGTGGAAATCCGGTGGTTTAGGTTTGACAACTGCCTGGAAAACGCTACCAGCCATCATGCGTGGTGCCAACAGTGAGACACGGAGGAGGTGACGTTTTTCGTCGTTAGGGCGTGGTGCCTTTATTTCTCTTAAGACAACGCTAAATGCCAAGAATATGAACTCATTTTATAGCACTATTAACGGAGTGAAACAGAGGAATAGTTCGTAGATGATGACTGTATCAGGACGGTCCTGAAACCTGTCAAAGCAGCGTCTCTGAGACAGTAGTTTACGGACAGTAACGTTCCTGAAATGGACTGGCCTGCCCAGAGTCTCGACCTGAACCCAAATGATCATCTTTGGGATGAGTTAAACAGTCGACTTCGCTCCAGATTCCAGCATCCAACAGCTGATAGATGATGACTGATTGTATCATCATAACAATGCACCATGCCAGAGCAGCATATGTGAGGCAATAATCTGTGGACAGTAAAGTTCCTGGAATGGACTGGCCCGCCCATAGTCTCCGCCTGAACGTTAAGCAACATCTTTTGGATGAATTAGAACGTCGGCTTCTTTAGAGACCCCAGTGTCCAACATCAACTGGTTTCGGCTGTTGAGGAATAATGCACTGCCTATTCACCACAGACATGCAGACACCTCACTGAAATGTATTCCAAGCCAGAACTCAAGCCACCATAAAGGTGAACGGTGGACACACACCATATTAATGGCCACCAATATGGCATCCGGATACTTTTGATCAAATGTTGTATAAGCATCTGTAACTGTGGCAACAATAAATTACTTTGCACCGAGAAAAGTTTTTTTTTACCCAACGTTGGTATTTCCTATAAATAATAGATATTTTTGAACAATGGCAGGACACGGATTTAGGGAAGTGGAACCTACTGGAGATCAACTGAACGTCAATAGAAACTTTAAAAAACATTTATTTGACCTCAGCAGCCCAAACAAGAATCACATTGCTCCATAGCTGTACTGTTTTTTTGTATTACTCAATTCATAGAAAATAGTTTAAATTTCGAAATTGTTATCTACACAATTAAAATATCTTTTCTATTTTATGTAACTTAACATTGTGTTCTGCCTTACGGCAGGTCTTGGCATGGGGGAAGCCTCGTCAGAGAGGTCACCGCATGAGCGTCTAGGGAAGTGATTCCAGTGGTGGTTTCCCGTTGCCTTCCACTGACGATGATAAAATGATAATGAGAACAACACAACAGCCAGTCCCTTAGCGGAGAAAATCTCCGACCCAGCCTGGAATCGAACCCGGGCTCCTTGGCGTGACAGGCCGCCGCGCTGACCACTCATCTATCGGGGCGGACAATTTTATGTAGAACGCCAGTTAATAAAAATTACAACTTCATCAAACAAAAACTTAATATGTTGTTCACTGCCTTACTAGGCTTTTGCGAATCACATTAAGCTTTGAACAACTACGCTCTAAACACATTAGTTTTACTATAAGGCAGAAAATTTATAAAGCTTTTCTTGTCATCACCAAATGAATATACCAAATTAAAAACCATATAAAATACACACTCAACGTTCAACTTAAACCTGAAAATTAAAAGCAATTTACTACTTAAGCCCTTTGACCGGTCTGTTTCTCCAAACTTCAGACAACGTTATTCTTTCTCTCTCACTTTACATGCACAAGGCAGCAAAATTAAACAAGTTTATCAGATTCCTAATCGTAAACTACAGTATGGCAGGCTCTGAGCACTATGGGACTTAACATCTATGGTCATCAGTCCCCTAGAACTTAGAACTACTTAAACCTAACTAACCTAAGGACAGCACACAACACCCAGCCATCACGAGGCAGAGAAAATCCCTGACCCCGCCGGGAATCGAACCCGGGAACCCGGGCGTGGGAAGCGAGAACGCTACCGCACGACCACGAGGTGCAGGCAAAACTACAGTAGGGCAAGAGTCCTACTTCCTTGGCAGTAGATACTACATGTGTTGAACAGAACTGAATTACACTTTAACTATGTTCGCGAGTACAATAACATCACGAAAACGTTGCTTCACTGGTTATTAATCCGCCGATTTCCCAGATTCACCTACCACATGTCTTAACACGTAGTCCAACATCAGCTACATGTTCCTCTGTTCTCACTGATGCCATGCAGATCCACGCATGGTGATAAAGGATAGTCGAGCACCAACTAACGGATACAACTTCCGTCCCCGCACTGTCACCTGGCCGCTAGGTCCACCAGATGTCGAGTCCACCGCAAGGGGGTTCGCCCCGACTTAGCAAAGTCGATAAATGGACACGGCTCAGTTTTTAAACCTCACATGAAAATTCAGTTGAAGAATTTCTGGCCATTGTGGACAACTAAAAGAAACAGATAAGTGGAGAAAATGTACGATGCCCTTTAACAAGTACAATGGATGTATTTGAACACGGAATAAATAGTATTCTTTGAGATGAAAAAGAGTCATGCCTGCGACACGTACAACAAATTAAAGGGAATCCGCCTTGATTTAACTTCGGCAACGTCCCTGCAATTAAAAGAAAATCTTGAAGATTAATGGAGCTTACGCTCTGGTAGAATACCGTTAAGCGCACGGTCAAATTAGCAAGCAAAAATCTTCGGAACCCACTCGTGATTCAGCAATGTGCAAATGTATATGAAGACATGCGCGGGAAAACTTAGCCCGTTTTTCCACGCATGTCTACATATGTTTCTGAGTATATACACCTGAAACATACCCTACTTGTGCAATGTACCTATGCCACCGTCGATAGAAAACTTAGCCCGTTTTTCCACGCATGTCTACATATGTTTCTGAGTATATACACCTGAAACTTACCCTACTTGTGCAATGTACCTATGCCACCGTCGATAGAAAACTTAGCCCGTTTTTCCACGCATGTCTACATATGTTTCTGAGTATATACAGCTGAAACTTACCCTACTTGTGCAATGTACCTATGCCACCGTCGATAGATACCTTAACGTTAGCGCATTCATAAGCCGTTCTCTACTTCACATACACTACTGGCCATTAACATTGCTACACCACGAAGATGACGTGCTACAGGCGCGAAATTTAACCGACAGGAAGAAGATGCTGTTATATGCAAATGATTGGCTATTCAGAGCATTCACACAAGGTTGGTGCCGGTGGTGACACCTACAACGTGCTGACATCAGGAAAGCTTCCGACCGATTTGTCATACACAAACAGCAGTTCACCGGTGTTGCCTGGTGAAACGTTGTTGTGATGCCTCGTATAAGGAGGAGAAATGCGTACCATTACGTTTCCGACTTAGATAGAGGTGGAATTGTAGCCTATCGCGCTTGCGGTTTATCGTATCGCGACATTCCTGCTCGCGTTGGTCGAGATCCAATGATTGTTAGCAGAATATGGAATCGGTGGGTTCAGGAGGGTAGTACGGAACGCCGTGGTGGATCCCACCGGCCTCGTATCACTAGCATGACAGGCATCTTATCCGCATGGCTGTAACGAACCGTGCAGCCACGTCTCGAGCCCTGAGTCAACAGATGGGGACGTTTGCAAGACAACAAACATCTGCACGAACAGTTCGACAACGTTTTCAACGACATGGACTATCAGCTCGGAGACCATGAACAACCATCTGCACGAACAGTTCGACGACGTTTGCAACGGCATGGACTATCAGCTCGGAGACCATGGCTGAGGTTACCCTTGACGCTGCATTACGGACAGGAGCGCCTGCGACGGTGTACTCAACGACGAACCTGGGTTCACGAATGGCAAAACGTCATTTTTTCGGATGAATCCAGGTTCTGTTTAGAGCATCATGATGATCGCATCCGTTTTTGATGACATCGCGGTGAACGCACATTGGAAGCATGTATTCGTCATCGCGATACTGGCGTATCACCCGGCGTGATGGTATGGGGTGCCATTGGTTACAGGTCTCGGTCACCTCTTGTTCGCATTGACGGTACTTTGAACAGTGGACGTTACATTTCAGATGTGTTACGACCCTTGGCTCTACCCTTCATTCGATCCCTGCGAAACCCTACATTTCAGTAGGATAATGCACGACCGCATGTTGCAGATCCTGTACGGGCTTTTCTGGATACAGAAAATGTTAAACGTCTGGTCAATGATGAACTGAGGTATGGTGTTGAAGCTGCATGAGCAGCTGCACCTGTACACGCCATCCAAGCTCTGTTTGACTCAATGCCCAGGCGTATCAAGGCCGTTGTTACGGCCAGAGGTGGTTGTTCGGGGTACTGATTTCTCCGTATCTATGCACCCAAATTGCGTGAAAATGTAATCACATGTCGGTTCTAGTTTAATATATTTGTCCAATGAATACTCGTTTATCATCTGCATTTCTTCTTGGTGTAGCAATTTTAATGGCCAATGGTGTAGGTTCAAGTTTGAAGTTTTGCCGAGCAGTGTACAAAGTTTCGTAGATTTCCTAGCCTAGAAGTGAACTAAAAGTCGTAGTTTCCGTGAAATTTTGAAACTGCTGGTACTCAGTTGCTGATAAAACAAATTAAGGGTCGTAGGAAAAAAGCCCTAATCTTTGATTTCGTAAGGATTAGAGTGTATACATTATCTGTTGTGTTTTTGAATGCACCACTTACTAGTAACATGTAATTCCATTTGAAGCGCCAGTCGGCCGGGGTAACCGAGCGGTTCTAGGCGCTACAGTCTGGAACGGCGCGACCGCTACGGTCGCAGGTTCGAATCCTGCCTCGGCCATGGGTGTGTGTGATGTCCATAGGTTAGTTAGGTTTAAGTAGTCCTAAGTTCTAGGGGACTGATGACCTCAGAAGTTAAGTCCCATAGTGCTCAGAGCCATTTGAAGCGCTAGAAAAACCTACTCATTATTTAAATTACACTCTCGTGGCTAATCACATCCTTCCGCCAACCCCGTCAAATAATGCAAGTTGTTAGTAGTAGTTTTCTCAATATTTTCGCATTCGCGGTCAGTATATATGGTGCCACACGACGTGTTTCGTAGGGGTCTGGGAAGAAACTGCGCGGGATTCTTCGCGTTGAACGTTGAGAAAGATCACGTAAACGTAAACTCCGTCTACAAGACCCAGCGGACCCATCTGTGACGACCGACCGCCGTATCATCCTCTGCTAATGGCGTAATAGGATGCGGTATGTTGGGCGAGGGGTGAGCACACCACTCTCCCGGTCGTTGTCCGTTTTCGTCACTTGGTGCCGCTGCTTCTTGGTCAAGTACGTTCTCATTTGGCATGAAGCGTCTAAACGCATCCCGTTCCAGTCTTCTCACCAAGGCAAAATCTCTAGCAGTGCCGGAAATCGCACCCGGTTCCTCCGCATAACAATCAGTCGCGCTGATCAATCAGCTATGGACGCGGACGAAAAAAATCGCGCCACTGCTTAGCACCCGAAGTACCGGACTTCACCGTACCATGTCGGCCATTTTCGATCCACTGTAGGAATCCACCGTTTTATTGGTACTTTTGAGGTGTCTTTGTGTGTCGCCATGTTAACAAACGTTCAGGAAGACTCTGTAACGAAAGAATAAATCAAGTAACACATTGCCAAAATAAATTTTTAGAAATAACTTTTTTATTTCAAATTTTACTGAACAAATTCCTCTGTCTTTCATCAAACATCATTAAAGCAAGTAAGTAAAACAATGATACACGATTTTTCTTTATAAATGGATTGAAATAGAGTCAAAACATACTGTTTACGAGGGTTGGAACTTTAATAGTGGCAACTATTTATTTAGAGCTCGTACAAAATAGATACATGTTTCAATGTTTTACTGACCATCAAAGTAGTCTCCAGCATTGTGTATAGCCCGTTGCCGGCGAAGTCGTAGGATACTCTTAGCAGTGCTAGTTGTGTTGACAGTTCGAGCGGCACGGTCTATTGTTCGACGAATTTGCAGCAGTTCTGAAGTGAATGCCGTGAAGTGTTTCCTTTTTTTTTTAGAAATCGAGTTGAACTCACGAGGGCTTAAGTCAGGGGAGTGCAGTAGGTGGTATAGCACTTAGCAGCCCCACCAGTCAACCAAATCAGTAACAGCTTGCACTGTACGTGCTTGAGCATTGTCCTGTAAAATGATGGTCAGGTCCTGCAGAAAGTGTCATCACTTCTGTCCCTAAGCTAGTCGTAGGTTGTGTTCCAAAAATGAACAGCATAGAGACAGAAGTGATGACACTCTCTGCAGGACCTGACCATCATTTTGCAGGACAATTCTCAAGCACTTACAGTGCAAGCCGTTACTGATTTGTTTGACTGATGGGACTGCTAAGTGCTATACCACCTAATGCTCTCCTCTGAATTAAACCCTCGTAAGTGCAACTCGAATTCTAACCAGAAGGAAACACTTCACGGCACTCCCTTCAGAACTGCTACAGATTCGTCGGGCAATAGGCCGCGACGCTCGAACTGTCACCAAAACTGGCACTGCTAAGAGGATCCTACGACTTCCACATCGCTGGCAACGGGTTATACACAATGCTGGTGATTACTTTGAAGGTCAGTAAAACTATGAAACACGTATCTATTTTGTACGAGCTCTAAATATATAGTTGCCACTGTTAAAGTTACAACCCTCGTATATGAGTACTAATGGTATTTTTACTTTTACAGACAAATAAGGTAAGTACCGAGTATTTATAAAAGATTCCGCTGGCCGGGGTGGCCGAGGGGTTCAAGGCGCTGCAGTCTGGAACCGCGTGACCGCTACGGTCGCAGGTTCGAATCCTGCCTCCGGCATGGATGTGTGTGTTGTCCTTAGGTTAGTTAGGTTTAAGTAGCTCTAAGTTCTAGGGGACTGATGACCTCAGAAGTTAAGTCCCATAGTGCTCAGAGCCATTTTTTATAAAAGATTCCAAGACTCAGCATGCTAGTAAATTGCTCTGGGTGTTTTCTTGCTTATTGTATTCAAGGAACAAAAACATTACATCAAACAATTTCAATTCTGAACTGCAATATTGGAAAATATTTTGGAACAAAAGAGTGGACAGAGTTGTCTAAGCTCGGATGTGCTCAGAGTTCAGACATACAAATGGCTCTGAGCACTATGGGACTTAACATCTGTGGTCATCAGTCCCCTAGAACTTAGAACTACTTAAACCTAACTAACCTAAGGACATCACACACATCCATGCCCGAGGCAGGATTCGAACCTGCGACCGTAGCAGTCGCGCGGTTCCGGACTGAGTGCCTAGAACCGCTAGACCACCGCGGCCGGCAGTTCAGACATACGACGAGAGTTTTGGCTTGTCAGCTTTTGCACACTTACCTGCTGCACTTGAAGCATACGTGTGATGTTTTATTCCCCTTATGTCGTATGCCGTGTCCCGTCGGCCCGGATGTCTTCTGCAACACATTCTGGGCACTGGGCCTACCTGCGGTGTTCAAATGGTTCAAATGGCTCTGAGCACTATGGGACTCAACTGCTGTGGTCATAAGTCCCCTAGAACTTAGAACTACTTAAACCTAACTATCCTAAGGACAACACACAACACCCAGCCATCACGAGGCAGAGAAAATCCCTGACCCCGCCGGGAATCGAACCCGGGAACCCAGGCGTGGGAAGCGAGAACGCTACCGCACGACCACGAGATGCGGGCCTACCTGCGGTGTCTCGTGGCTCAATCGTTCCTCTTGGTGCCATCAGAACTCTCCACTTCCTCGCCAGGGAGTGGTTGCCGTACAGCGCCTCCTCTTCCTTGCCCATGATGTGCCGCTGCAACACGATGGTCATCCAATGCACCACGACCACATCTCCCTCTGGCTGCTCCATCAGCTGCACTGACCGCCACGTCGTCACCGTCTTGCGAATCGTCCTCAACACCTAGGTCCTCGACATTATCAGCTGCAAATTGAATCGTATGTTTATCGAGCAATCGAGAGCTGGCGCCAGTGTTATTTTGTTCATGTATCGTTGAGATCGATTGTGGTTGAGCTAAGCTATCTTTGCTTTCCGAGTGTCTTATCTTTCGGGTTGGCGGGCGAGGCGGTTTGGTTATTAGCCTTCGACGGGTAACCCCCGAGATCTCGTGACATTTCGCTGGGAGACGAATGTCAACGGCTGCCGAACGAGCGTGATGACCGTTATATGTTGTGGTGTGAAATTGGTCGAGCGTTTTGGCGACATGGGCAGCTTGGAGATACAAGTTCTGTGACTTCGCTGGGAACAAAATTTGAAGTGAAGCGGTGAAGCTGTGGAACCCGCTTCTTCGTGTTGTGTATGTGATATGAAGTCAGTGGTCATAATTGTGTTTTGTTGACCGACGCACTCAGAGGCATTTAAATTTTATTATTATGGTGAGACTTTCATATTCGAGATGGTGTGGAAGAGTTCAGTTGGCCTAGTTAAATGGTGGCTGTCATTTGAAAGTTTTCTCAGAAGTTTTATTAGTGATCTGTGTTTCTTGTAATCAAATGATTTTGTGTTGGCGATTTCAAAGCCTGCACTCTATTAACACAGTTGTTCATGTGTAAAATGCTTAAGGTCAAATTTGCGAATTTGTCAGTAGTGTGACTTGTTCATGTGTAAAATGCTTAAGGGCGAATTTGCGAATTTGTCAGTAGTGTGACTTGTTCCTTTACACACTCACCCATATATCGAGTCAAAGGTTCTGCCGAGTGTTTCTATGTTTCAGAGTTACTGGAATGTCTTTGTGATTTGCCTTGGCAGGGACTGAAATGTCATCCGAGGTCTAGGCCTGGCAGTGTTCAAGAACCTGGCCGCTACCGGGAGTTGCTCACATACCACCTTCCAAAGTTTAGTATTTATCTTCCTTCCGCCAAGGCGGGTTAAGCTGGTAGATATATAAATATATATTGTATGTAACCTGTTCTCAAACGAACCTGTTTCCTTAAATATTAGCGACTGGCAACTGGCTAAACTTTAAATTGCATAGCAAATTGCATAGCAGCTCTTTCTAATAGTCTTTTATTAACACGTCTGAGCACGTGAACATTCATTTTTAAAGATCAGTGTTTCTGCTGTAGTTTTTATGTAAGTGGTTCTATCATGTTATGTAATTAGATCTTATCTTGGCACTAGTGTTGAAGTGTCATTAAGTCACCCTTTATTGGTCACTGTTTTCATTATATGTATTTCAGGGAAATCCTATATAGAAGTTTGAATTTCTGAAGTTTGTCAGTAATTCTGTTTTCTTAATAAGGAAAAATAAAGCAAGGGGTATTAGTTCCCAGCGACGTTAAGTTTGTAGTTGATCTTTTAACAAGTGCTTCTTTAACGGATTGAAAAAGTAAGTTTATAAAGGTATTTTAGAGAAGAATGTTAAGTGTGGCCATCTTAATGTAATAACTGGTTTTAAGGAGTTTGATGAAGTGGCTATGTGAATTAATTGATTATTGCTATGTTTAAGGTTTCTATAAACGCCTGGCACATTAAGATTTTTATAACTTTCTCTTAATGGACTGTTTATTTGAGTACTGAGTACGTTGGATTTCTAACCGTATTTGCAAAGCTTTATCTAGTGGCTTATCCACAAATTGTAATTGTCAAATTCCTTTAAAGGCATAATTTCAATAAACTGTCTTAATTATAAATTGTGACTACCAACCATGATTCCATTTTGCTTCCTCATTTATGGTATCAACGATATGGTGAGTAATTGTAGTACGAATAGAGAATCACGTACCATATATGTCAAAATTTTTCATAACTGGTGAGAGATAGGGAATGACTTCAAAGGACTGGCCACGAAGAAATTTTACTCAAGCGCTTACATCAGATGATCAGTGATACAGCATTCGAGTTTTGAATAAAGATTTATTTATTAATGACATAACGACTTCGTCTGGTAGCTGACCGATAACTCCTCTGACCCGCCATTCTCGTCCTTGTCGAAGACACCGTCCTGCATTGCGTGTACTGTTGGATCGTCGTCGGGAGGGACGTCCACTTCCTCAGATAGAATCCATAGACCCGACTCCTAAAGATCAGTGAACTGCGCTCATTTCAGTTCAAAAACATGGCTAGAATGTTTCATCCTTACATTGTGGGAGAGGTAGGTTATCGTCAGATGGATCAGATTCTGGATGCGTCTGAAACACTTGAGTCAGCAGTTTTCACCAGCTTCGTCATTGTTTGCGTCGGTGAAACACTTTCGACCTCAGTAAGGCGGCGTCTTGCATCATACCTTCAGTCACGCGAACTCGCGACAATAAACTGCAAGCCCGAGAGCTTGAGGCAACGTCCCACGCGACAAGCCCTGACAATATAATTATCAGCGTGGTTTTTTGTTCCCTACGGACTGGTGACATGCAGCCCGCTGAAGTGACACAGAGAAACCACAGACTAATATATACATAGGGGAAGCCCCTCTGCACCACGTCGCTGCCATCCGGGCTGCCTCAGTCTCAGCCTGCGCGGCTTGATCACAGACAAAGATATGAAGACAGGAAACCATCGTAAGGGCGACCTGCCTGATATCATCTGTCGTCTATTCAAACTACGAGCAGAGCGCTGGGCAGTGGAGTAGAAGAGTCCGGGGGGGTGGGGGGGGGGGGGGGGGGGGGGTCCCGGCTTCCCCTCTATACACACTGGTGAGCCAAAACATTATGACCGCCTGAAAGCTTGTTTGTCCATCTTTGGGACGAAATACTTCACTGATCATGCGTATCACGGATCCGACAGTTTGAAAGGTTTGTGCAGGTATGTGGTATAAGATATCTAAGCACAGGTCATGTAATTCGCATAACTAACAGGCTCCTGATAAGCGTTCGCGGTGATGGCACCCGATAGCGACCTGAATGAGTTGCACAGGATTAACATCAAGCGAAATTGGTCGCCGAGTCATCAACGTGAGTTCACTAAAATGCTCCTCAAACCACTGTAGCATGGTTCTGATTCCGAGACACAGACTGCTGGAAGACGACATCGCCGTCGGGGTAGACATCAAGCATGAAGGGGTGGAGGTGGTTCGCAGCTTTCAGTGTGTCTTCGATTTACTACCACAGGTCCCATGCAAGGGCAAGAGAATGTCTCCCATAGTATATTACTTACCCTACCAGCCTGCGTCGTGGCGCGCTCCACATTTAGAGCCGCCATTCACCTCGATGACGGCCATCGACATAGTGTAGCAAAAATCTGACACACGAAGAACCGTTTCCGTTCATCGATTGTCGAATCCCGATGGTCCCATGCCCATTGCAAACGTAATTGACGATGATGTTGGGTCAACATGTAAACACGTACGGGTGGTCTGCAGCAGTGCTCCACTTTCAACAATGTACAATGTAAGCTGTGCTCCAAAACACTTGTGCGTGAACTAGAACTGAGCTCTTTTGGCAGAGATGCCACATATTACCATCTACCCTACTTTACAGAGCAGACAAGCGTCCGAACCCCATGTTCTGTACAGAGTCGTGGACGTCCTACCATAAGCGCCTTGTGGTAGTTTCACTATCCTATCTCTTTCCATAGACGCTCAGGACAGCAGCACGTGCACATTCGACCAGTTACTCCTTTTTCGAGGTAGTCATTCACAGGCTCTGAGTAATAATAATAATATGCCCTTCGTCAAAATCCCCTATCTCAATGGATTTCCTCATTTGCTGCCCTTATCTTCGTTAGGGTGATCCCCCATCCGTATCTGCTCTGTTTACACAATTTCGTTAGCGCGTCACGTGCTACAACGCCACCTGGCGGCATCCACATCACGGTGGACAGAGGTCATAATATTTTGGCTTATCAGTGTACGTTACTCTGTGGCTTCCCCACATCACTTCATCGGTCTGCATACGGCCAGACCGTGGGGAGTCGAAGGTCGTGATGATATAAAGCATCGTCCAACCTCCGAATTCTTCGTATTTTAGATAATTTTTGTCCTAAACTGTCGTAATATTTTCCAAAATCTCGTGAATATCATCGAGGCAGGCTCAGAAACTATTTACCTTAAATTGGGTATGGATCAAAACTGACCCACGGGGGACTCCTAGGCGGGCAAGGGGAATGACATTTTGGTGTGTTGTACAACCCCATAAACCCCTATGAGTCAGGGGAGCGTTTGATCCTATGATGATTATGGAGGGGGTTGGAGGGCGTTCGACACATCCTAGCGGGTCAAAATTGACCCACATGGTATTCATTGCCTTAAAGAGGGTCTGTGTCTTAACGGAAGGAATAGGTATGAATTGCTGCCGATGAATACGGACAGACGTGTGGCTCAACTATTGAGAAGGTCTATTCGTAGTACAGCACCCAGCTTGTACCTAACGTGACTTTAGTCCCTTTAATCAGGAATTTGCCTAATATTATTAACCATACAGAGTCGATTCGAAAGAATAAACCAGATTGTCGCTCCAAGAGGAACCGCGACAAATCTGCATTTGTGCGCATTTTTTTGAATAGAAATGGATCTTCTTTTTTGAGCTTACGAGGTGGCCCAATTTTGCTGGCATTGGGTTGTATTTTTTGGGAGCCTGCAATGCTGCCTAAAACAGTGGTGATGGGTTTGTTATCAGTGATTAGGTAAAACATAGTTCTTTACTGATTATTATACAATTTCTTTATTGCAAAAACTGCTGCTCTTTTCATATTTGGGAATACTCCTTCCCAGCAGCTGTGGAGATGAGGGCCACAGACTATTTCTTTGTGTCTGTATTTTTGTGAGACCTGATGACTCGAATGATATGTAGGGAAATGTGCTCTTAGTTCATATCTTCATGGACTGCATTGCTGAACACATCGCCGAAAATACACAGCTGGTCATTTAAATTGCAACACCATGAAGACAACATGTATTAATCGTCCATTTGGCATGAAGTTTACTAAATGCATACATATGCAGCCGCATACCTTAAGCAGGGCTAACGCGATCTACATTCTGCGTTCAAGCTTAGATTGTGCAGCAGGTTTCTCATTCAGAATTCGCCATGCAGTATCAAAGACCCCACGTGACTAGTGCCCGAGAGGACAGATATACTGATCGCGCGGCCGTACAGGCTCGTACAGCCACGTCATGTACCTTGAGTGATGAAATGGGATTATTTGCAGCTAGGTTAGCACCATGAGTTGCATCAGCGAGAGGCATGCAGACACTGTCGCACACAAGAACACTGGACACTGGAATGCCACAACCTCGTCTTTCCAGACGAGTCCCGATCTGTGTACAGCATTCTGATGGACGTATCCGTGCGTGGATGTTCCGAAGAGAAAGAACGTTGCACGATTTCAGTCGTCGTCGTCTTAGTGTCCCAGCATTTGGCGTCTGGTTTAGTGTGCCATTTGGTACACAACACAGTCACCTCTGCTTCGCGTATGTGGTGATTTGAACAGCAGGCTTATCGTTTCTGAAGTTTCAATGCCGATGGCTGTGCCCTATCTTCGAAGTCTTTCAACAATATAAATCAAGACAGCGATCTCTCGCGTGGTCCTGATCTACTTCGATAAAGAGTGTGTTCGACTGTTGCCCTGGCCAAATGTTTCCCAGATCTCTCACCCATGAAAACACCCGGTAATGAGTTGCCGAGAAAATGGCGAGAACGATTCGCCAGCCTCTAAGATTGATTAACACTGGCATAGATGTAGTCGCATCGGGCATACGAGCTCAGTGCAATTCGATACCCAGCACTGCTAGAATCGTTTTGTAGTCAGAGAGCGCAGCTTTGTATACTAAGTTTCGCACCCTTTTTATCCCTAGGTCAACCACAAACTTAATCATGTTTTCATGCTACTATATTGTACAAGCACAGTAAGAAAATTTTTATCATTTGCTATCCTTTCTGGTGCTGCAGTAGTGTAACATCGCACGGTAGTCAAGAGGGGAAGCAACCCATTCCTTATTAAACGCACAGAACAGGTGAGTAACATCACTTTCGATATTAATTATTCTTTCTCATTTATTTTTTTGACGAAAGAGTGGAGCTCTTTAAGATTACGGGGAATTGGCAAGTTATCGATTGCCTTCAACTGGAATTCCGTGAAATAAATCTTTTTTCAGCTACAGATGTGACGCAGGAATTTCACGTTATTTTGAGAAAGCATTTATACGCGATGCAACGTTTGTTCAAGTTGCGTCAAGTTTCGTAAATTACGGAACTATCAGTTTGATAAGTCAGTATTACAAAATACTAACACTAATTCTTTACAGAAGAACGGAAGAACTGCTCGAAGCCAACCTCGGCGAATATCATCTTGGATTCTGAAGAAATGTAGGCACACACGAGGCACTACTGACCCTAGGACTTACCTTAGAACATGGTTTAAGGAAAGATAAACCTATGTTTATAGATTTGTAAAAGCAAGCTTTTGATAATGTTGACTGGAATACTCTCTTTGAAATTGTGAAGGTAGCAGCAGTAAAATACAGGCAGAAAACGGCTATTAACAGCTTGTACAGAAACAAGACGACAGTTATAAGAGTCGAGGTGCATAAAAGGGAAGCGGTGGTTGAGAAGGGAGTAAGGCGGAGCTGTAGCCTATCCCCGATGTTTTTCTATCTGTACACTGACCAAGCAGTAAAGGAAACTAATGAAAAATGCGGAGTAGGAATTAAAGTTCAGGAAGAAGAAATACAAACCTTGAGGTTTGCCGATGGCATCGTATTCTGTCAGAGACAGCAAAGGACTTGGAATAGCAGTTGAGCGGAATGGGCAGTGTCTTGAAAGGAGGATATAAGGTGGACATCAACCGAAACAAAAGAAGAATAATGGAATGTAGTCGAATTGAATTAAATTATGTGACGCTGACGGACTTAGATTAGGAAATGAGACACTTAAAGTAGTAGATGATTTTTGCTATTTGTGCAGTAAAATAACTGACGATGGTTGAAGTAAGGGGGCACATTCTGAGATATCAAGGAATCAGTGATTTAGCATTTGGGAGATGTGTGTGTGTGTCGGGGGGGAGGGGGGGGGTGGTAAAAATCGTAGAGGGAGACCAGGCGGTGAACACACTAAGCAGATTCAGATGGTTATAAGTTGCAGTAATGGAAGTCCGGAGGTAGACTGTCGAGATTGCTGTGTCACAAATCGCAGTGGAGCAACTCTCTAAATCAAGTGTTCAAGACATTCTCCAGAATAACTGGCTGATGTCCAGCCCAAATCCTGTATCATTTCTGAGAGATTGTCACAGAAATGATACAGGATTTGGGCTGGTCATCATTATAAGAAATTATATTGCGACGGAATCTTCTCACGAAATTCCAGTCACCAACATTCTCCTCCGAATGAGAAAATATTTTGTTGACACCGACCTACATATGGAGAAACGATCACCACGATAAAATAAGGGAAATCAGAGTTCGTTCTTTCCGCGTACTATACGGGATTGGAATAATTGAGAATTGTGAAGGTGGTTCGATGAACACTCTGCGAGGCACTTAAATGTGATTTGCAGAGTATCCCTGTAGATGTAGATGTAGATGCAGATGGAGCCGCCACTTGATCGAAATGAAAAATGCAGACAGTTCTTTGTTGGAGAAAATCATCGCGTGTGACGAGACTTGATGTCAACAATACGAACGTACCACAAAATCAAAAGGGGCAGAAATTCACATGAAGGGTCAATGCTTTATTTGCATAATCGATACTGAAGGTAATGTGACGCGCGATTTGAACAACATCCTAAAGAAGAGCATACCTGATAATTTCATATGATGGCATGAACTTTATGTGCGTTGTACTCAAGTGAGAGAGAGGGGGCCGGCCGCTGTGGCCGAGCGGTTCTAGGCGCTTCAGTTCGGAACTGCGCTGCTGCTACGGTCGCAGGTTCGAATCCTGCCCCGAGCATGGATGTGTGTGATGTCCTTAGGTTAGTTAGGTTTAAGGGGGGTAGGACGTCAAACGTGCCGACTTGGAGCAGGAGAGGCAGCACAGGGCATTTTAATTTCCATTGCCTATACTTGTACACATAAATTCATAAAACTTTGTCAGTATGACCGGGAAGAATTTAAGATTCAGACTCATAACAGTGTAAGTTCAAAAACATAATAATTTTTTTACATGTGAAATTCCATCATTTTTTCACTTACTATGGCTGTATTTGTTGCTATACGTACACTTTTCTTCATAAGTAAGAGAGATTTTTCGATGAATTTTGCACAGCATACAAACCATAATCACAGGTGTATAAAACTCTAGAATTTATTTAATTTGGGGAAAAATGAATAAGCTGTTACATTTTAAAATTAATGTTTAGAAAAAACTCAAATTTCATAGTTAATCATCTCAATTTTTACCATAGTTTTTAATACATTTGGAAAATTCTAGAGTTTCATACACCTGTAACTATGGTTTGTATGGTGTGCAAAACTCATCTAAGAATCTCTCATACTTATGAAGAAAAGTGTACCTATAGCAACAAATGCAGCCAATAGTAAGTGATAAAATGATGAAATTTCACAGGCAAAAAATTATTTTGTTATGTTTCTGAACTTCCACTACTGTGAGTCTGAATCTTGTGGTGTCACCGCCAGACACCACACTTGCTAGGTGGTAGCTTAAATCGGCCGCGGTCCATTAGTACATGTCGGACCCGCGTGTCGCCACTGGCAGTGATCGCAGACCGAGCGCCACCACACGGCAGGTCTCGAGAGACTGACTAGCACTCGCCCCAGTTGTACGACGACTTTGCTAGCGACTACACTGACGAAGCCTTTCTCTCATTTGCCGAGAGACAGTTAGAATAGCCTTCAGCTAAGTCCATGGCTACGACCTAGCAAGGCGCCATTAACCATTTCAAGATAGTCTCACTTGTATCATCAAGAATTCTGTATACAAATGATGGATTAAAGTTAAGTATTATAGCAGCTACGTACTTTTCTTTATATCATTCATTACGTATCCTGTTCCAGACCTCACTCCACCCTTCGTGAGTTAGCGCGTGCATCTTGGCCGCCTCTTTCAATTAGTGTGCGTAGTGTTGGCAAGTCTGCCTACACTACATTTTTGGCGACGAGTCAAAAAAAAAAGGGTCTTGTTCTTTCTAATTGCTTACATTTCCTTGTGTCATGGCTTCGCCAGATGTACTGTCCGAATTTTATCGCTTGCAGAATCAGCAGACGCAGGCGTTATTGGATGCCCTTGGACAGCTCGTCCAGGGTCAACGTGCACTGCAAAACGATGCGGCCGCCGCCGCTTCACCGCTACCGCAGCCACAACACGCAGTTGCACCACCATTCCGTAATTTTCAGCCAGCCATAGTAACATGGACGGAGTGGTCACGCCAATTCGGATTCCATCTCGCCGCCTACAGAATTCAAGGTAACGAGCGGCAGCCTCACTTATTATCATGTGTAGGGGTGCAAACGTACCGTGTGATAGTGAAATTGTTTCCCCGACGCGACGTAGCAACTCTCTCCTATGAAGAAATTTTGTCTGCTTTAGATGCCTATTTCAAGGAAACAGTCAATGTCGTTGCAAAACGGTATACGTTCTTTCGTACAAAACGTACGGCTGGTCAGACTAATAGGGAGTGGGTTGCAACATTGCAAGGCCTTACAAGGGATTGTGCGTTTGAGTGTGAATGTGGACTCCCTTATTCAGATACAGTGGTGCGTGATGCAATAGCACAGAACGTTTCTGATGTTCGTATACGGGAACAGATTTTGAAACTAGTTAATCCCTCCCTTCAACAAGTGATAGACATATTGGATAGGCAAGACACACTTGACTTTGCTCAGAAATCATTTGAAACTTCGCCAGCCGTGTGTCACATTTACCGGCCCGCCTGGCGAGCTGCACGGAACTGTAAACAGCCCTCGCGCACGTCCGCGCAGCCACGTGTCCCGCGCAAGCAGGCAAATGCAGTGAAATCATGCCTGCGGTGTGCAACTAGACATTCGCGTGACAATTGCCCGTCACGCCAAGCTATTTGCTTTTACTGTCATAAGAAAGGACATGTTCAACGTGTTTGCCAGAAAAAGCTCAGATCAGACAATCACAACCATTCCAGGCCCTTTGCTTCACGCCGGAATCGAACCCAGAATACTCGGGCTCGTGAACCTTCGCCCATGGACATTCATGTAGTTAATTCCACTCCGCCCAGTGCCACTTTCTCTAACAGTGACTGTGTTCGTCCCACTAATGGTGTGCGTCGATGTCGCCGGAAAACCAGTAAAGTCGCAAGTGCTTCTGTACCTGTATCAGTTCAAATTGCGCGTGAAAGTCGCTCTTGTCGTCAGCAGGACAATAAACTTTTTGTCGACTTGGACTTTGAAGGCAAAGTGATCCCATTCCAGCTCGATACCGGAGCTGCAGTTTCATTGATCGATCACGACACGTACAAACAACTGGGCAAACCTCCGTTGCGTGCCGCAAATGTTCAGCTCACTAGTTATTCAGGACAGCATATCCCTGTGTTAGGACAGTGCACTCTTCTTGCAACATACAAGGGACAAACAAAACTTGTGTCATTTTACGTTTTTCGTTCTTCTCCTGCAGTGAACTTGTTTGGTTTAGATTTATTTCAGTTGTTTAACATGTCTATAGTAAATCAGGTCCTATCAGTGAATCAGACTGTGCCTTCCGCCAGTGTTTCTAGTCTTTGTGAAGAATTTGCAGACATTTTTGCACCGGGCCTTGGTTGCGCTAAGAACTATGAAGCGCATTTGGAACTGCAAGAAAACGCGCAACCGAAATTTTTCAGAGCGCGCAATGTTCCCCACGCATTGCGTGATGAGGTCGCCAGAACATTAGCCGATTTAGAATCTCAAGGTGTAATTGAACATGTGCAGGCTTCTCTCTGGGCCTCACCCTTAGTAATTTTGCCAAAACCTTCCGGTAAACTGAGACTTTGTGTGGACTTCAAGGCAACAGTGAATCCACAACTTGTGACTGCCACTTTTCCTTTGCCCCGCCCGGAAGATCTTTTTGACAAACTGTGCCCGGGAAAATATTTTTCCAAATTGGACCTAGCAGATGCGTACTTGCAAATACCTGTGGAGGAAGAATCCCAGCGCGTCTTAGTGGTTAACACGCATCTTGGCTTGTATCGCTTCATAAGACTACCGTTCGGGTGTGCATCCGCCCCTGCTTTGTTTCAGCAATATTTACAAACTGTGTGTGCGTCGGTCCCTACTGCTGCGAACTATCTGGACGATATTGTGATCTCAGGAAAGACAAAAGCCGAACATTTGCAAAATCTCCGAACATTATTTCAGGTCTTGCGTCAGAATGGTCTTCGCTTGAGGAAGGACAAATGTGTGTTTTTTGCTCGTGACTTACCCTACCTGGGGCATGTCATAAATGCCCAAGGTATACATCAGAGTCCAGAGCACCTCCGTGCCATACAGGATTTACCTGCACCGCGGAACTTGAAACAGCTACAGAGTGTGTTGCGTAAAATTCATTATTATGCAAAGTTTGTGCCGCGCGCTTCTTCCATTTCAGCTCCGCTTCATCGCTTACGCCGTAAAGGTGTTCCGTTCGTCTGGACGACGGAATGCGACCGCGCCTTTCGCCAGTTGAAATCGGCGTTACTTTCAAATACGTGCCTTACGCCATTCGATCCCCGAAAACCTCTTTTGTTGATGGTAGATGCCTCGGATTTCGGGATCGGTGCTGTGCTTGCGCACAAAGATGGTTCGCATGATCGCCCTATTGCCTTTGCGTCCAAATTGCTCTCATCTGCGCAAAGAAATTATTCCCAGATAGAGAAAGAAGCTTTAGCTCTCGTGTTTGGTGTTACAAAGTTTCATGATTTCTTGTATGGTCGTCACTTGCCAATCATCACGGACCACAAACCTTTAACATCGCTTTTTCATCCGAACACGCCTGTACCTCCACGTACAGCGCAGAAATTCATTCGCTGGTCTCTTTTTCTCTCGCAGTACCGCTACGATATCTTGTATCGGTCCACTGCTAAGCACGGAAACGCCGATGCGTTGTCCCGTTTGCCTGTTGCTGAGCATAAAGCATTCGATTCTTCCGAACTTGCTTGCATGTTCATTGATTCGGAAACCGATGACTTGGTCGAATCGTTTCAGATTGATTTTCCTCGTGTAGCTACAGCCACAGCTGCTGACCCTGTCCTTGCTACCGTTTTGCGTTTTGTTGCTACGCGATGGCCCTTGTCAAAGTCACGGATCGCGGATCCGTTGGTTCGACGATTTTTTGCTCACAAGGAGAGACTTTTTGTACGACGTGGTGTTTTGTTGTTGCGTTCTGATAATGATCAGTCCAGAGTCGTGGTCCCACGTTCGTTACAGTCATCTGTCTTAAAGCTTCTCCACCAAGGACATTGGGGTATAGTGCGAAGGAAACAACTTGCTCGTCAGCACTCTACTTGGTTCGGAATCGATGCAGCGATTACGACTATGTGCTCTTCTTGCATGGCGTGTGCCGAACGACAATCCGCGCCGCCGCGGAAATTCTTTGCATGGCCGAAAGCCACTTCCCCTTGGCAACACTTGCACATCGATTTTGCTAGTCCATTCTGGAATGCTCGATGGTAGGTTGTGGTCGATTCTTTCAGTAATTTTCCTTTTGTTGTCCGGATGTCTTCCACGACGTCATCTGCCACCATCCAAGCGTTATCTGCTATCTTTTGTATTGAAGGTCTTCCACAGACTATTGTTTCCGACAATGGCCCACAATTCATGTCCGCAGAATTTCATTCATTCTGCAAGGCCAATGGTATTCAACATCTGACATCCGCGCCGTTTTCGCCTCAGTCAACCGGTGCCACTGAACGATTGGTCCGGACTTTCAAGTCACAGATGTTGAAGTTGAAAGAGTCGCATTCTCGGGAGGACGCATTGTTGCTCTTTTTGTCTTCGTATCGCTCTCAGCCCCGAGATGGTCGCCCGCCGGCTGAGTTGCTCCATGGTCGTCCTCATCGCACCTTGATGTCTTTGCTGCATCCGCCGCATCAGGTTCCTGTGCAGCGGCAGACTCCTGCTTTTGCTCCAGGCGACGTTGTATTCTATCGCAACTATCGCGGTTCCCGGCGTTGGCTCGCAGGGCGCATTCTTCGTTGCCTCGGCCGCGCGATGTATTTGGTTTTGGGGGCCTCTGGTGAGGTGCGTCGGCATCTCAATCAGCTGCGCCTCTGTCGTCGCCTGGGTTCTGCCGCTCCCCGTCTGCTTTCAGCGGCGGTGCCGTCCGGTCAGCGCCCTGGGGACCCATCTACTGGCTCGCCTCGTCCCCAGGTGTTACCGACGCTGCCTTCCATTTTGCCTCATGGCGACGCGCCGCCGCCGCCGCCGCCTGTTCTCCCGCCGGCGCCGCCCGCAGTGGACGCATCGCTGCAACCGCCGGGCGCCTCCCTGGGTCACGCGCCGCCGATAGCTTCCCGTGACCAGATGTCCTCCGCCATGGAACTCTTGCCCGCTCCGGACCACATGGCGTCTTCGAGCGTCGGGTGCCCCGACGCAATGGAGGTCGACGCTTCGGCCCCTCCTGTCTCTACGGGCGCATACACCGCATGTTGACGTGCACCCTGGACTAGGTTTTCAGGCGTTTCCTAGCTCCCCTCGGACCGAATGGCCGGGTGCGGGTGGCACAGCCTCGCCTGTTGTTAGGCTCCCCACCTCATCGCATACGTCAACATGGGGTCCTCCCCACGGCGGGCGGAAGCCTTATCACACGACCGTTCGCCGATTTGCGGGGGAGGAATGTGGTGTCACCGCCAGACACCACACTTGCTAGGTGGTAGCTTAAATCGGCCGCGGTCCATTAGTACATGACGGACCCGCGTGTCGCCACTGGCAGTGATCGCAGACCGAGCGCCACCACACGGCAGGTCTCGAGAGACTGACTAGCACTCGCCCCAGTTGTACGACGACTTTGCTAGCGACTACACTGACGAAGCCTTTCTCTCATTTGCCGAGAGACAGTTAGAATAGCCTTCAGCTAATTCCATGGCTACGACCTAGCAAGGCGCCATTAACCATTTCAAGATAGTCTCACTTGTATCATCAAGAATTCTGTATACAAATGATGGATTAAAGTTAAGTATTATAGCAGCTACGTACTTTTCTTTATAGCATTCATTACGTATCCTGTTTCAGACCTCACTCCATCCTTCGTGAGTTAGCGCGTGCATCTTGGCCGCCTCTTTCAATTAGTGTGCGTAGTGTTGGCAAGTCTGCCCACACTACAAATCTTGAATCCTTCCTGGTCATAGTGACAAAGTTTTATGAATTCATGTGTAGGGGTATACACAGTGGAAATTAAAATTTCCTATTGTGCCCGTCCCGCTCCGTGTCGGCCCGTTTGAAGTCCTAGCCCCCTAAAGTAGTTTAAGTCTATGGGACTGATGAGCCCAGTCCCATAGTGCCTTCAGCCATTTGAACCATTTGAAGAGGGAGGGGGGCGGGGGGTGGGGGAGGGAGAGAGTTGTACTGAACACCTGAATTATTAAAATCACTCCTTAAATTTTCTCTATTTTATGTTAATCCTGCCTCGCAACTTTTTGGACTGACAGCAGCATCCGTTCTCTACTTCAAACTTTAAGAGCTTTCATCTTTACAGCCCGTAATGCGTGTTTACTGCTGTAATTCAGTATCTAATGCCAATTATAGGGGTCACAGATGCTTGAAAAAGTGTACCATATGGCTTATTTGCGCGTGGTATGAAATTCGTGTTTCTCATTGCTTGAGCGTTTATAGTCGTTTGTGACTGCAATGAAAACTTGCTCGTAAACAGAATTAGAATGCCGCTCTCAAAGGACAGAAATCAACGGATTGTGAAAGCAGTTTCGGATGTCCCCCATGGGGACCTTACAGGACGACGCATACAAATGACGCACTGGGTAACGATGGGAACTTCTTGACATTGATCGTCAACGACACCATATATGAAAGGTGGATTAAACATGGTAATCGGAAGCTTTTATAGATAACCAGTGTCAGGGGCTTTAGTGGTATATCGCTTCAGATAAAACTTGGAGTTTTCTGCTGTTAACCTGGCTAATCATGCTACCATAATTAAGGGAGATTTGGAATGTAGAATGCGAGACTATAGTGATTCAGACAGGTGCTAGTGACAGAGATTCGAATGCGGCTTTTTCAAATGTCTTGCTGAAAATTACTTCCAATAGTTGGAGAACTGACTCTAGGGATGGCGGTTATCGCCGAATCAACAGCGTTCCGGTCGATTGTTTTTTTTTTCAACGCCTGTTTAGCCATGCTGTTCGCTCAAAATATCTGGTTTCTAATATAGCCGATTTTCGCTTTTTTATTCCTATTATTTCCTTCAATAAAAGTAGAAATCGAACAAAGATTGAAAAATTTTGACTGTCAGTTTCAAGGAACATAGAATCAAAATATTATATTAAATAGTCAAGTAAAAGAAAAGTACGTCCGTTCACTGTTCGCTGCTTTCCTCGAAAAGTGATAAGTAGTTGAATTCTATTTAAAAAATCACCAGATTCACTTGCTGATTATAATTTTTCTGAAAATCTGCTCAAAAATTATGTTTTAATCGGGGATAATACCACTATTTGATCATTATGAATGGGCAGTGCTGATGATGATGACGAATCCCTATACTCCTTTACAGAGCGTAGGGGAACGATGCGGGAGACCCGCGCCGCCATACTAGGCAAGGTCCTAGTGGAGGTGGTTTACCATCGCCTTCCTCCGACCGTAATGGGGATGAATGATGATGATGAAGACGACACGCTAACACCCAGTCCTCTCGAGGCAGGTGAAAATCACTGACCCCGCCGAGAATCAATCCCGGAACCCCGTGCCCGGGAAGCAAGAACGCTACCGCGAGACCACGAGTGCTAAAAGATGGAAACTGAAGAACTCTTTTTTTTTTCGTGTTGATTTCTCCGTTTTCAAGACCCATAAACAGACAAACGTATATTAAGTAGACACAGCCAGCACATCATTTACTTTCTATATTTATTGTATAACACTACTGAATTGTTGTTATGTTCTTAATTTATTACTGTTACCATAATTTCCTTCCTCTTTTTCCGTTTCGTAAAAATACCAGACAAATCTTCAATCTTTTAAAGCACTGTACTTCACTGCTACGTCTGTTCTTAAAAATATTTCTAGGCTATTGCTATTCGTTATGAACCGTAGATTAAAACTGAAGAAACTGCAAAAAGGTGGGAATTTAAGGAGATGGGACCTGGATAAACTGAAAGAACCAGAGGTTGTAGAGAGTTTCAGGGAGAGCGTAAGGGAACAATTGACAGGAACGGGGAAAAGAAATACAGTAGAAGAAGAATGGGTAGCTTTGAGGGATGAAATAGTGAAGGCAGCAGAGGATCAAGTAGGTAAAAAGACGAGGGCTAGTAGAAATCCTTGGGTAACAGAAGAGATACTGAATTTAATTGATGAAAGGAGAAAATACGAAAATGCAGTAAATGACGTAGGCAAAAAGGAATACAAACGTCTCAAAAATGAGATCGACAGGAAGTGCAAAAAGGCTAAGCAGGGATGGCTTATCTCACCAGAGGTAAGATAGATACTGCCTACAGGAAAATTGAGGAGACCTTTGGAGAAAAGAGAACCACTTGCATGTATATCAAGAGCTCAGATGGAAACCCAGTTCTAAGTAAAGAGGGGAAAGCAGAAAGGCGGAAGGAGTATATAGAGGGTCTATACAAGGGCGATGTACTTGAGGACAATATAATGGAAATGGAAGAGGATGTAGATGAAGATGAAATGGGAGATATGATACTGCGTGAAGACTTTGACAGAGCACTTGAAGACCTGAGTCGAAACAAGGCCCTGGGAATAGACAACATTCCATTAGTACTGACGGCCTTGGGAGAGCCATTCCTGACAAAACTCTACCATCTGGTGAGCAAGATGTATGAGACAGGCGAAATTCCCTCAGAATCCAAGAAGAATATAGTAATTCCAATCCCAAAGAAAGCAGGTGTTGACAGAAGTGAAAATTACCGAACTATCAGCTGCGAAATACTAACGCGAATTCTTTACAGACGAATGGAAAAACTAGTAGAAGCCGACCTCGGGGAAGATCAGTTTGGATTCCGTAGAAATGTTGGAACACGTGAGGCAATACTGACCCTACGACTTATCTTAGAAGATAGAATAAGGAAAGGCATACCTACATTTCTAGCATTTGTAGACTTAGAGAAAGCTTTTGACAATGTTGACTGGAATACTCTCTTTCAAAATCTGAAGGTGGCAGGGGGAAAATACAGGGAGCGAAAGGCTAAGCAGGGAAGCAGACGGCAGTTATAAGAGTCGAGGGACATGAAAGGGAAGCAGTGGTTGGGAAGGGAATGAGACAGGGTTGTAGCCTCTCCCCGATGTTATTCAGTCTGTATATTGAGCAAGCAGTAATGGAAACAAAAGAAAAGTTCGGAGTAGGCATTAAAATCCATGGAGAAGAAATAAAAACTTTGAGGTTCGTCGATGACATTGTAATTCTATCATGGGCAGCAAAGGACTTGGAAGAGCAGTTGAACGGATTGGACAGTGTCTTGAAAGTAGGGTTTAAGATGAACATCAACAAAAGCAAAACGAGGATAATGGAATGTAGTCGAATTAAGTCGGGTGATGCTGAAGGAATTAGATTAGGAAATGAGACAGTTAAAGTAATAAAGGAGTTTTGCTATTTGGGGAGCTAAATAACTGATGATGGCCGAAGTAGAGAGGATATAAAATGTAGACTGGCAATAGCAGGGAAAGTGTTTCTGAAGAAGAGAAATTTGTTAACATCGAGTATTGATTTAATTGTCAGGAAGTCAAATGGTTCAAATGGCTCTGAGCACTATGGGACTTAACAGCTATGGTCATCAGTCCCCTAGAACTTAGAACTACTTAATCCTAACTAACCTAAGGGCATCACACAACACCCAGTCATCACGAAGCAGAGAAAATCCATGACCCCGCCGGGAATCGAACCCGGGAACCCGGGCGCGGGAAGCGAGAACGCTACCGCACGACCACGAGCTGCGGGCTGTCAGGAAGTCGTTTCTGAAAGTATTTGTATGGAGTGTAGCGATGTATGGAAGTGAAACATGGACGATAAATAGTATAAACAAGAAGAGAATAGAAGCTTCCGAAATGTGGTGCTACAGAAGAATGCTGAAGATAAGATGGGTAGATCACATAACTAATGAGGAGGTATTGCAAAGAATTGGGGAGAAGAGGAGTTTGTGGCACAACTTGACTAGAAGAAGGGATCGGTTGGTAGGACATGTTCTGAGGCATCAAGGGATCACCAATTTAGTACTGGAGGGCAGCGTGGAGGGTAAAAATCGTAGAGGGAGACCAAGAGATGAATACACTAAGCAGATTCAGAAGGATGTAGGTTGCATTAGTTACTGGGAGATGAAGCAGCTTGCACAGGATAGAGTAGCATGGAGAGCTGGATCAAACCAGTCTCAGGACTGAAGACCACAACAACAAACAATGGCGCCGTTCTGCAACACTACGGATGTCCGACGACGAGAGCGAGACCAGGTGTAAGTAGGCTGTTTAGGTTTTTATGTTGGTAACGCCACGTAGCGCACTGTATGAAAATCACTGGCTGTGCTGTGTGCAGTCTGTGGCTGGTTTGCATTGTTGTTGGCCATTGTAGTGTTGGGCAGTTGGCTGTTAACAGCGCGTAGCGTTGCGCAGTTGGAGGTGAGCCGCCAGCAGTGGTGGATGTGGGGAGAGAAATGGCGGAGTTTTGAAATTTGTAATACTGGATGTCATGAACTGCTATATATATTATGACTTTTGAACACTGTTAAGGTAAATACATTTTTTGTTCTCTATCAAAATCTTTCATTTGCTAACTATGCCTATCAGTAGTTAGTGCCTTCAGTAGTTTGAATCTTTTATTTAGCTGGCAGTAGTGGCGCTCGCTGTATTGCAGTAGTTCGAGTAACGACGATTTTTGGTGAGGTAAGTGAAAGGTATAGGTTAATGTTAGTCAGTACCATTCTTTTGTAGGGATTTTTGAAAGTCAGATTGCGTTGCGCTAAAAATATTGTGTGTTAGTTTAAGCACAGTCATGTATAATTTTTCTAAGGGGACGTTTCATATGTCGACCCTTAGCCGAGGATACCTCACAGGAATATTCTGATTTTTTCTTGTAGTTTGTGCAGTTAGTGCAGCCTTTGTTTATTGCTTGTGCGTAATTGTAGAGAGAATTTCCTTTGTAGTTGCATTCTTTCATTGTTGTACAGTAAAAAAGTTGTGGCATGCATGTAGATTTGCACCAAGTATTTCGCAGCTGCGCTTGCAATTAAGTAGATATTATTTTCAATGCTATGTTAATGTGTTTTCTTATTTTGCTCTTCAAATTGTGCTTTTCTGTGTTGTCGTGCGAAATATTGTGACAATAATGGCGTGTGAAAAACGTAATACTAGGCTCCAAAGTAAACTGAGAAATGGCAGTGAAGACGAAAGCAGTGTGTTAGCGTCACCGTGTACTGAAATAACTAATGTTCAAAGTAGTAATTTGGTAATTGTGCATAGGGAAATGGAGCGGGCTGCAGATAATGGTGTAGGCAGTGAAACAATTAGTGAACAGGGAAGCATTATCGATCGATCGGTCGGCAACAGCTTGCCTCAGGAATCCGAAATGACAGGACACAATCTTGCAAATACTGTAGATTCAGGTTTTGCGTCCTCGCCGTTTTCTCAAATAAGACACATTTTCTGCTTTTCAAAATGCGAATATTGCCGGTTCAAATGCATTGCCGAATAGCACTGAGGAACATGTTTCAGACACCAGTGCATTGTTATCACAATTAATGCAGCAAATGGGACAAAAGCTTCAAAAGTTAGACACAATGGAACAAAATCGTCAAAAGTTAGACACAATGGAACAACACCAGAGACAAACACAGCAACAGTTAGACACAATGGAACAAAATCAGAGACAAACACAGCAAAAGCTTCAAAAGTTAGACACCACACTTGAACAAACACGTGAAGATTTAACTACTGAGTTACATAACATTGAATCGAAATGTCAAAAAGTCTTTAATGACGTAAAAACACAAATTTGAGATCATTTTCAACCAATTTTTTCGCGGCATGAAAATGCATTACAGAATCACGAAGCAGCCATAAAAGAACTGCAAACCAATGTTCATGAAAATCATGAGACCTTGTGGGCTAAAATTGACTCAGTTGCATCTACCGATTCGGTTCCGCAACTTGCAAAAACTCAGGAAAACTTAAAGAACACAGATGATACGATTTCAACACAAATGGACACTCTGAAACTTGGTTCAGAAAAACACACTGAGGAAATAAGTAAACTATCGGAGAAAGTAGCCGAACTTTCGTATCAGTTCATAAACCTATCTGCAAAGGTAGATGATGATCTGAATGACACAAGACCTGTAGCCATCACTGACAGAAGAGTATGAACAAATTAAGAAATTCAAACAAAATCAGAATCAAATTAATACGCAATACAAAAGAGAAATCCGGGAAGTACAAGATCAGTTGGCACAAGTAATACAAAAATTACATATTTCAGAGGACACTCGCGTTCCAACACGGGAAGAGGAACTTAGAAATACGGAAAAGCCACAAAATAATAACACAGGGCATTTCGGAAATTATGAAAGAAATTGGCAAGGTGCACCGAATTTTGAGATGGAACCGCCGACACGACGTAACAATGACCGATATGCGACTCGCCGACACGATGATTTTGATTATAAGCTGTTCATTACTACACGTAAATTCAAAACATCTAAGAATTCTGGCGATGACATTCATCCACAAGCATAGCTCCATGAATTCTCTCATTGTTTTCCTCCCAACTGGTCATTAGAGCACAGATTAGAACTTATGTGTGGCTACTTAGAGAATGAACCAGCTGAAAGAATGCGATCGGTCATTCACGATTGTCACAGTGAAGGAGAATTTTATCATGTCTTCCTCTCAGCATATTGGTCTCAAGCTACGCAAGACCGAGTAAAACATAGCATCATAATGATGAAACATTTCGAACAATCTGAATTTTCCAGTCTTGTGAAATATTTTGAAGACATGTTGCACAAAAATCAGTACCTGTGAAACCCATACAACCCCTCAGAACTCATCCGTATTTACTTAATCAAACTACCTGAACATTTGCGACATATTATTTTGGCAGGACGTTGCAAAGATGACATTGAAGCTTTTCAGGGACTGTTACAAGAATTGGAAATTGACACTGACAGTCGCGGAACGCGAAAACAGGAACACAATAATTACAGGTCACATCCGTCACAATTCCGCGATGAAAGAAATAATAACAGGACACAACAAGGCTATTCTCACAACACAAATCATGACCAAAACAGACACCACCCGTATGACAACCGTTGGCAGAGTAGTAATAATTACAGGGAAAGATCACCTCTCTGCGGTAGTGACTATCACAGAGACAATCAGAGAAACAGACAATATGGGAACCAAAATAATTGTTATCAAGGGAGACAGAATAACTTTAGACGCAACGGTCCAGCGTGCAGTTACTATTCAGGGACAAATTCTCCACCACATGACCGACAAGAAAGAAACTATGGAATCTACCGACATGACGACAGACGATATGATCGTAATGACAGACCTGAATTGCGTCAGAACTGGAGGGATTCAAACAGGGCAGGGCCCTCTTGGCAAGGTGAATTTGTGGAAGTTAGGTCTCCTAATCCTAATAACGACGCACGCCAACAAAGAGGTAGCAGACAATGACTCGCACCGCAGCAGCCACATGCGCCGGCTGGCTCAGCGAAAAATAACATAGACGCTAACCTTGAGAAAAATTTTAGCATTCCTTACCGATGTATGCAACTTCGAAGTTGAAACTCTGCGCACTAGAAAGGGTAAAGGACTGCACCACATTTCACATGTAAAACCGTTTATTGAGAGATAATCAATCTTTGCCATATAACTTTTCACTTTACATTACTAGTATGCTTTGTCAGACTTAGAATCTGTTAACATGCAACAATGTTTGAAGTTAAATATCCAGTCAAGAACCAAGGAAACATATTTAGAAAGTAATTACGAATGCATTGTTATAGTGAACGGCCGACACAGTGTTATTGTGTGTGTACATTCTTGGTTGTTAGTTGTACGATTACGTAACAACTATAAGGCTCACATACTTAGAACATATACTGCTAACGAGATTTTAATGCAACATTTTGGTTTACTTGAGAATACATTCTGGATTTAAAGTACTTTATGTGAGATTAAAGATGACTTAGCATTTGGTTTGTTTGACAGCTATACGATTATATCACGACGCTACTAATGTGTGATACAATTTACATTGTTGCTTTTGCGGTGTATCTGTTTTACATCTGCACAGTTTTCCTGTATTATTCTGGAAAGTAAAAAACGTTTTAGTAGTAACTTTTGTGGTATAGCTACAATGAGACAGCCTTATCCGTAGCACAACAATACGTTACATTATAGTACTTTCTTGATCATGGTAAGGTACGTAATAACTACGATATCTATATGCAAAGCATTTCACTTTCTTTTATGGTGAGGTAAGTACATTGACTTCAGCAGAACTTTGCTTACAGAGGACGATAACTACGACACTTCCACAGAATTATCTTACAGCAAGACGCACATTTAGCACTACGGAACGTGCATTTGAGTGATTAATTTTGTACTTAAAACATTTATTTTTAAAGATATTTGAAGTACAATGATACAAAGGTTTTCCGTGATACATTTCATTCCATTGCTGTAATCTGTAACACCTAAGGGTATAATTACATTAATCCTCAGGGGGTACACGCCTACTTTGTGTACCATGTGTTTGGCAAGCACAAGGAGCCCTAGCTAAAGTGGTATTTGCTTATACAACTTTACACATCGGTACCATATTTCTCTAACACATAAATTACACAGTTATCTGATCATTTAACAGAGAGAGACAAACATGTCTTTTTACTACATCAGTGACAGATGTTTACGCAATTACACAGTTGGATAATTTCACACTTATCAAATTGTATTTTGTCTGTACTTTGTGAACTATTGATTTTTTTTTCTGGAACCATTGTGATACTATGAGAGCTTTTAATGTCGCATTTGGTATGGGGTCATGATTTTTAAAGTACGTTTGAGGTAGATGACACTATTGAAATGAGCAGAGAATTTTTTTTATGTTTTGAAATTATTGCAGAAAGCTACGACGTTTTTGAGATTTGGCTGAGGTGTTATGGTGTTCTTATTACGACGACAATGTGTATTATGCTTTTGAGGTATGTTTATGATCAATACGCTGATGCTATATGAGGAATTTGATTATGCTATGTATTTATTATGATGAAATATTGAAGTGTCGCCGCAAGATTGACGTGTTGACGAATATGTACATGTGTAATAAGGTAAGGAATAAGGAGTAGTGGTTAGGGACTCTGATTTATGAAAAGGGTGTTGGAAACCAAGAATCGTACTTTAGGAGTTATGAAATATGTGTATATGCGTGAATGTATCACAATGCCGCCGAAAATTTTTTGGACACTGTTATATTTACAGGATTGTGTTTCTACACATTTGTAACGCAAATTTTCGACCTGTGAAATTTTTATATGAGACTGTCACTGTAGCAGAAACTGCTGTCGTAAATATTTCGTTAAGAAAGGTAAGTGACCGTGACGTAATGCGTTGTGAGCGGCCAGGTGTGCCAGCCGCCTTGAGAAAAAGCCATTACGTGGAGAAGAAAGAGGCCATTATCTTCGCTATTGACATTTCTTTGTAGAAAGCATCGCAAATATGACACGCTCAAACTTGAAAACATGATTACACTGTAGAGTTCTTATTTTATGATATTTACTGAAATGAAATGATGAGAAACATTTCACATCTATTGTCTTGCTAGTTGAAAGATTGTTTACTGCATTATGAAATGCCATATGGCTAGTGAATGACGTTTCACGCCTTGCTTTGCCTATTTTGTTTAATATCTAGTTTCTAGCTGCACTGCAGCATTGGTTAAAATAAAATTTTATAGATGTACTAATATAAATATTTTCTGTCTACAGATCCAGTAAATAATAATTTTGTGATTTACTTCCAAAAAAATGAGGGAGCACAAAAAGACATTTCCCTTCACAGGAACTGCATACATAATTTTCTTTTCAAGTACTTGGTAATTTATTTCATAGAATAAGTTTTTGTGGTGCACCACTTTAATTACATAGACATTAAGATGTGAATATACATTTCCCTTATCTGCATTGTTGTCTTTAGTGTACTATTTTTTTCTGCTTGTGGGTTTGTCATGTTTAGATATAAGTTGTTACATTTACTGCTGCTAGCTTTGCCAATTTGCATTTTTTTCATTGCTGTTTGTATTAATTGTTTTGTGCTGCTGCATTGCCTCATCCCTTAGTTTAGCATCTGAGCTCAGTAGATTTAAGTTAGCGATGAATTGGAAGAAGTGCATTGAGAAGTTTTACGAAAAAAGTACAGAAAGCAGGTATAGATAGCACTTTTTGAAATAATGAAGAACGAAGGGAGATCTCCAAGAAGTAAAGAAAGTTTTGTTTGCAAGATACTGCAGTAAAACAAACCCTGTTCTTTCCCTTTCTGTTATTCCGCTATGTGTTTGTGTACTCTTGTATATTTGTGTTATTCCTGTCTTTATGTGTTTAACTAATACGATTTTTGTTGTAGAATTTTTCTAGTACTAAGATACATTCACTATGATGAGGAATACTGTTATCCTCAAATATAATTTGCATTAATAATATGTTATTCACTTTGTAAAGATATTTAGACATTATTAATTCTGTTCTGTTTCAATGCTCAAGTGTGAAATTAATGTTTCGGAAACTATTCTCATTATTTTATATATTTACATATGTCATAATTCCTGTAACACTGATGTGCATGTTTATTTCCATTCTTTTGTAAAGCCTGTTTTACTGCAAATGTTATCTGTATTGTTATGTTCTTTAATGACGTATTTTGTACCTTTGTTATTGTATTCTTACGTTATAAAATTGTAATTGGCACCAGTTCATCAAATTAAGTAACTTGTAAGTTACATTTCACTGCACACGTTTCTGTTGGTCATAGTATATGGACAATATGTGAGAAGTAGGGACTCATAGTATTTGCGCGTGTGTTAATAATTCAGCAAGGAACTGGTTAACAGCATTGCTGGTTCTAAGGACAATTTTAAAAAAAACTTTGTGAGTGCACAAGTGGTGGTTTATGGACTTGCTATATAGTACAAGACTCTTCGATGGTGATTGTGCACCTGCACAGTCGCAACAGATGGCTGCTAGCCATGTCTACAAGGACTACAGTGGGTCTACACCTTTGATGACTCACCAACACCATTATTTCTACAAGGACTGCAGTGTGTCTGCACCTCTGGTGGCCCACTAATACCGTAATCTCTAACAAGACTACAGCAGTCTGTTCTGTGATGACCTACCTACCAATATTCTTCAGAACTTCGACTGACTCTGCTGTGGGTTGGCTTTGGAGTGGCCCATTACCTGTCTGCATGTAAAGAGTCAACACTGTCTTTCCGTTGGAAGGACAACACTACTTCTTCAAGACTGCATGGAAATCCACTACTTCCGTGTGCATTTTCTTTTACTGCTCAGACGTTGAGAAAAAAAAACACTGCAATTTTACTGTGATGAATGATCAGGACTGTCTTTATGGACTGTGAAAAAATTTTAGCTTTTGACCAACATTGTATCAATAAGTGTGTGCATTTGATTTCTTTGTTATTGTAATTATGAAAAATTTTTTTTCAAATCTGTATTGGCCACTGCCGAAAAGAATTTGTAAAATTTTTTGTGGGGAGCATGGGGGCTATGTGAGTAGGCTGTTTAGGTTTTTATATTGGTAACGCCACGTAGCGCTCTGTATGAAAATCACTGGCTGTGCTGTGTGCAGTCTGTGGCTGGTTTGCATTGTTGTTGGCCATTGTAGTGTTGGGCAGTTGGCTGTTAACAGCGCGTAGCGTTGCGCAGTTGGAGGTGAGCCGCCAGCAGTGGTGGATGTGGGGAGAGAAATGGCGGAGTTTTGAAATTTGTAATACTGGATGTCATGAACTGCTATATATATTATGACTTTTGAACACTATTAAGGTAAATACATTGTTTGTTCTCTATCAAAATCTTTCATTTGCTAACTGTGCCTATTAGTAGTTAGTGCCTTCAGTAGTTTGAATCTTTTATTTAGCTGGCAGTAGTGGCGCTCGCTGTATTGCAGTAGTTCGAGTAACGAAGATTTTTGGTGAGGTAAGTGATTTGTGAAAGGTACAGGTTAATGTTAGTCAGTACCATTCTTTTGTAGGGAATTTTGAAAGTCAGATTGCGTTGCGCTAAAAATATTGTGTCAGTTTAGTGTTGATCAGAATGGGTAAAGAGCGAAATGTCTGAGTGCGTTCAGTTCTGCTCAGCTGTTTGAAAATCAAATAATGTAAGAGGTTTATGAGCACAGTAATTAATTAATTTTTCTAAGGGGACGTTTCACAGGTGGGGGCTGGTCTTGCACTCTGTATGTCTAAGAGGCTACACCGCATGGGAACAGCAGTGCTGCACCAATTCTTAGCCATTTCTCTGTTGCTCGTTTCTATCGGCATCATTATTAAAACAGCACTTATCACGTTTCTCATTTTCTATAATAACGGAATATTTCAAAGCAATGAAATTTTACGAATAAATATTACTCTTTCTTCAAACAAGTATATTGTAGAACGAAAAATCGTATCACTGCTGCAATGTCTAATTAATATTTCTTTTATTTTTTTACCCGGTTGTCAGTAGAAAATAAAAACGCCTGTTATAACCAAGAGCAAAGAAATAACCGAAAAATACCGGTTATTCAGAAATACCGGTGTCAGTTTTAACCGGTAGGTTTTTCCCATCCGTACCGACTCTGAGAGGAACGTCGTATATCTCCTAGTATCTGACAGACTCGAATATTTTGCAGTTAACTGAGACGGGGAAATAGTACTCATAAACATGTTGTGGAATCAGTGACTGCGCGTATTAAAAAGAAAGAAAGGTACGAAAAAAGATGAGAATTGAACAAATGACAGGTGTGCTGGCATCGATAATGGCGCATAAAACATGCGTGTTGTTAGTAATTTTAATATTTTTAGTCGGTTCAAGCCGGCCGCTGTGGCCGAGCGGTTCTAGGCGCTGCAGTCTGAAACCGCGCGACCGCTACGGTCGTAGGTTCGAATCCTGCCTCGGGCATGGATGTGTGTGATGTCCTTATGTAAGTTAGGTTTAAGTAGTTCTCAGTTCTAGGGGACTGATGACCTCAGATGTTAAGTCCTATAGTGCTCAGAGCCATTTGAACCATTTTTTTAGTCGGTTCGAGGATGTCAGGAAAGTTCTTTGCTTTCTTTTATCGTTATTTCACTCCCTGGTTCCTCACGGTTGAGGGTAGGATTGTAGACGTATAACCTGTCGCTCTTCACCCACAAGCTTTTGTATTATCGAAAATACTTTTAAACTCTTGAAAAAGATAAAATATACACACAACCTTTTAAAATTATGATGATTACAGATTGAAGGTATTAAACACAAACTTGATAAGCACTTCACTGCAGTAACTTCGGAAACATCTGCACCGATATGGAATGAACTGGAAAGGGGGTCGTTGAATGGTTCTGATGGTGTATTGTGTGGGGTATCAGTGGGGCAAGAGAGGTGACATTTGAAGAGGCTGACATGTGAGGTAGTGAGTGGTAGAGAAACGTGCGATATGGCACGTATACAACTAGCATGAGGTCCAGGCAGTAATTAAGAGGAAGAAAGACCAGGAGAATATGGGAAAGGAACAGGGAGACTTGAATGAGGGACTCGGTTAGATATGGTAGGAAGTGTAAAGGTCGGGTGGATTTCATTGTCTGATAGAGCCTGTTAAAATTGTGTACGGAGAGGATTTGGAGAGAGTATACGTGTGTAGTTGGTGGGATGTGTTGGTTTAGGCGCGGCAGCATACCAGAATTCAAAATTAGAGGGAAAACAAAGGGTTTGCGTAGGAGAGCAATAAGTTCCGCTTAATTAAATCTACTTAAACAGCAAGTGCATCAATGGAAACGGATATGCATAATTAAAATTTCCAACTTACTATGAGTAACTGGTGTTGTTTTTCCAACTACACTACTGGTCATTAAAAGTGCTACACAAAGAAGAAATGCAGATGATAAACGGGTATTCATTGGACAAATATATTATACTAGAACTGACATGTGATTACATTTTCACGCAATTTGGGCGCATAGTTCCAGAGAAATCAGTACGCAGAACAACCACCTCTGGGCGTAATTACGGCCTTCATACGCCTGGGCATTGAGTCAAACAGAGCTTGGATGGCGTGTACAGGTACAGCTGCCCATGCAGCTTCAACACGATACCACAGTTCATCAAGAGTAGTGACTGGCGTACTGTGACGAGCCAGTTGCTCGGCCACCATTGACCAGACGTTTTCAATTGGTGAGAGATCTGGAGAATGTGCTGGCCAGGGCAGCAGTCGAACATTTTCTGTATCCAGAAAGGCCCGTACAGGACCTGCAACATGCGGTCGTGCATTGTCTTGCTGAAATGTATGGTTTCGCAGGGATCGAATGAAGGGTAGAGCCACGGGTCGTAACACATCTTAAATGTAACATCCACTGCTCAAAGTGCCGTCAGTGCGAACAAGAGGTGACCGAGACGTGTAACCAATCGCACCCCATACCATCACGCCGGGTGATACGCCAGTATGGCGATGACGAATACACGCTTCAAATGTGCGTTCCCCGCGATGTCGCCAAACACGGATGCGACCATCATGATGCTGTAAACAGAACCTAGATTCATCCGAAAAATGACGTTTTACCATTCGTGCACCCAGGTTCGTCGTTGAGTACACCATCGCAGGCGCTCCTGTCTGTGATGCAGTGTCAAGGGTGACCGCAGCCATGGTGTCCGAGCTAATACTCCATGCTGCTGCAAACGTCGTCGAACTGTTCGTGCAGAGGGTTGTTTCTTGCAAACGTCCCCATCTGTTGACTCAGGGATTGAGACGTGTCTGCACGATCCGTTACAGGCATGCGGATAAGATGCCTGTCATCTCGACTGAAAGTGATACGAGGCCGTTGGGATCCAGCATGGCGTTCGGTATTACCCTCCTGAACCCACCGATTCCATATTCTGCTAACAGTCATTGGACCTCGACCAACGCGAGCAGCAATGTCGCAATACGATAAACCGCAATCGCGATAGGCTACAATCCGACCTTTATCAATGTGGGAAACGTGATGGTACGCATTTCTCCTCCTTACACCAGGCATCACAACAACGTTTCACCAGGCAACGCCGGTCAACTGCTTTTTGTGTTTGAGAAATCTGTTGGAAACTTTCCTCATGTCAGCACGTTGTAGGTGTCGCCACCGGCGCCAACCTTGTGTGAATGCACTGAAAAGCTAATCATTTGCATATCACAGCATCTTCTTCCTGTCGGTTAAATTTCGCGTCTGTAGCACGTCACCTTCGTGGTGTAGCAATTTTAATTGCCAGTAGTGTAAATTCAATGTAAGGCGAAGATGCGATTGAGCAGTACGATATATATTGGTGGGAGACTGCTATGAGGCGTGCGGCAGCCAGCTATTCGACATGAACGAGCTTGGCATTGTATTCCTGCCGTTAACAGCATGCGTACCTCGTTCCGGGCCTGCTGTTCGGCCCTGGCGCAGGTGTTTGGCGCTTCGCCGAAATAGCTCACGCTTCATTTCACTTTAGCGACTAGCTGTCACAGTCCTTGTCGTTAGCTATATTAATGTTATTGCATTTGTGGTTGTAGTTTCACAAAAATACAAATCTAGTCTGCATTGTTCCTCAGTTAGGTATGTAGTATGTTCCAAATAAGACACGTGAAGCATAGTACCAATTACCTTAAATCTTCTTATTCATTTACATCAGAAAGAAATAGATGAACCTTATGAGATATACCCAGGAGTAACACTTGACTCGCTTTCGGGAGGATCACGGTTTAAATCCGTATACGACCATCAAGATTTTAGTTTCCCGTGGTTTGCAAATGCTGGTATGGTTCCTTTGAAAGGGCACGACCTATTTTCTTCCCCATCCTCGAAACAATTCGAGCTCGTTCTCCGTTTCTAATGATCTCGCTGTCGACGAGACGTTAAGCTACCCTTCCTTCCTTCCTGTCTTAAGTGGAATGACCGCATAAAACAAATTGTAGGAAAAGCAGATGCTAGACTGAGATTCACAGTAAGAATCTTAAGGAAATGTAATTGATGCACGAATGAAGTGGTTTATAAAACACTTACTCGACTTATTGTTCATCGCTCTGGGATCCTTACCAGCTTGGATTAATAGTAGAGGCAGGGAATAGCCAACGAAGAGCGGTGCATTACGTCAAGGGATCGGAGCGAGAGCATTTATGGAGATGAACAAACTCTAGTAGCAGACGCTACAATAGAGGCGTTGTGTATCACAGGGGGGTTTTCTATCGAAATTCCGAGAGAGCACGTTCCGGGAAAATTTGGGAACGCAATAGTTCCTCCCACATACGTCCCACAAGATGATCACAACGAACAAAATCCGTTGAGAACTACTACGGAGGTTTCCCGACTGTCATTCTTTGCACACGCCATTCACGAATGAAACCGGAAAGAAGCGATCAAGTATTGATACCAGAAATACCCATTGTCACTCGCTATCACGTGGCTTGCATGGTATACGTTTAGATACTAAAGGTATTTACGAAGACAAAATACGCTGGTTCGTAAATTGTGCCTGGTTATCTCAATCCGTAAGAGTACTGCCTGTGAAAGGTAGGGCTCCGGGTTCGAGCCCAGGTCTAACTCTCAGTTAATGCTCCGGAATCTTAAAAAACAGTCTCTATAACTCTCGCATGATGTGTCACTGCCAAGTAGCACAGCTCGATGAAACTTGGAGCATACATAGAAAGAACTGCTACAGTATAGAAGGTAACTGAAAGAAATACGCAACGAAATAGAGAAGGTAACTACTCTGAAATCACCGCGATTCATCATGGTGCCCTGGATATTACAAAAGGTGGGACGTAATAGAGATGGGATCACCACGGATGGCTTTGCGTGGTCTGCTGTGTGCGTCCATGCTGACAAAAGGTTGGTAAGCAGTTCTTGGGGCAGGGGATTCCATTCGTCCACCAGCGTGATTGACAACTGGTGGATGGTCGTCAATGCATGTGAAAGTATGGTACCGGGTGATCAAAAAGTCAGTATAAATTTGAAAACTGTATAAATCACGGAATAATGTAGATAGAGAGGTACAAATTGACACTCATGCTTGGAATGACATGGGGTTTTATTAGAACAAAAAAAATACAAAAGTCCACAAAATTTCCGTCAGATGGCGCTTCATCTGATCAGAATAGCAATAAGTAGCATAAGAAAGTAAGACAAAGCAAAGATGATGTTCTTTTCAGGAAATGCTCAATATGTCCATCATCATTCCTCAACAATAGCTGTAGTCGAGGAATAATGTTGTGAATAGCACTGTAAAGCATGTCCAGAGTTATGGTGAGGAACTGGCGTCGGATGTTGTCTTTCAGCATCCCTAGAGATGTCGGTCGATCACGATACACTTGCGACTCCAGGTAACCCCAAAGCCAATAATCGCACGGATTGAGGTCTGGGGACCTGGGAGGCCAAGCATGACGAAAGTGGCGGCTCAGCACACGATCGTCACCAAACGACGCGCGCAAGAGATCTTTCACGCGTCTAGCAATATGAGGTGGAGCGCCATCCTGCATAAACATCGTACGTTCCAGCAGGTGTTTATCAGCCAGGCTGGGGATGATGCGATTCTGTAGCATATCGGCGAACCTCTCATCCGTGGCGGTAGCAGTTACAAAACCAGAATCACGCATTTCCTCGAAGAAAAAAGGCCCGATAACGGTAGATGTGGCAAATCCAACTCATACCGTGACTTTCTCGTCGTGCAATCGAGTTTCCACGACAGTTCTAGGATTTTCGGTAGCCCAGATTCTGCAGTTGTGGGCGTTGACAGACCCTCGGAGCGTGAAATGAGCTTCGTCGGTCCACAACACGTTACTCAACCAATCGTCATCTTCCGCCATCTTTTGAAACGCCCACACCGCAAATGCCCTCCGCTTCACTAAATCGCCAGGTAACAGTTCATGATGCCGATGGATTTTGTATGGATAGCATCGGAGGGTACGCCTAAGTACCAACCAAACAGTAGTGTATGGAATACCGGCGCGACGTGCGACTGCACGAGCACTGACTTCCCCGTGCATAGACGAACCCGCTACAGTCTCCATTTCTTCCTGAACTGTCTCATCAGCATTACGCCTTGTGCTCGGTCGCCCACTACGAGGTCTATCGTCTAAACAACCCGTGGCTTCGAACTTCAAAATCACTCTCGCCACAGCTGCATTTGTGAACGGACCTTTACCCGTTCGAATGGCGATAGAATCGTAACGCTGAACTATCACATTCCCCATTCTGATAATACAGCTTCACAAATAGCGCCTTTTCAGGTAACGTCAACATGCTGCGACTGCTAGCGCATCTGATTCTGTCTCTCTTTTTTTTTTTTTTTTTTTTTTTTTTGTTCTAATAAAACCCCACGTCAATTTTTACCTCTCTATCTACATTATTCCGTGGTTTATTAAGTTTTCAAATTTATCCTGACTTTTTGATCACCCGGTATGTCTCCTAACTCTTTCCACATGTGTTGGATGAGATTTAAGTGCCGGCCGGGTGGCCGAGCGGTTCTAGGCGCTACAGTCTGGAACCGCGCCACCGCTACGGTCGCAGGTTCGAATCCTGAGTCGGGCATGGAGGTGTGTGATGTCCTTAGGTTAGTTAGGTTTAGGTAGTTCTAAGTTCTAGCGGACTGATGACCTCAGAAGTTATGTCCCATAGTGCTCAGAGACATTTGAACAATTTTTTGAGATTTAATTCGGGGGAACGGGCCGAGTATCCTCTCGTTCCGAGATCCCCTCCATACGTGCTGTTCGATGCGGTCGCGCATTGTCATCCATGAATGCGAAGTCAGCGCCGTACTCACCCATGAAGAGACGCATGTGAAGAACGAGTAAAACGTCACATTAAACGCTGATCGATGAGAGTATCGTGTTCGTAGATTCGTAACTGAGTAAGCTCATGCAACATTATGCTCTCCCACACCATAACACCTGGTCGACCAAAACGACCATGTTTGATAATGTTCCTGGGTGCACTACGTGTCCCCATCTCTTCTGGTATGAGGGCACCTTCAGCATTGTCGAACATGGTCCAGATGTTACAGTGTGGTGAGGCGGAACGTTACATGAGCGTATTGAGTTACAAATCTTTGAATACGGTACGCACTCTAGTTAACATTATTGTGAGACTAAACTCCTTCCCTATGGGCATCTTTCCAGAGGTGTGCGACCGCATGGAAGAGCGCAGGTGGAGGAGCTCTTGGAACGAGAGGATATTACGCGAATGGACTAGCCTGCTCATTCTCCCTATTAAAATCCCATCGAGCACGCGTAGGTAGCGTCGGAGCGACGGACTGCATCAAGTCCAAGTGCACTAACCATTCCGGCAGTTGTCAACTTGCCAGGAGGAGGATAGAAACGCTCTACCAAGAGAACTACTTACGAAGCTTGTGACCAGCTGGGGAGCATGTAGCAAAGTAAGCATTGCCGTCTATGATGCTCACACATCCTATTAAGAACCATTTCCGCCGTTTGTAATTTCGAGGGAACCATTTTGAAAAAAAAAATGGTTCAAATGGCTCTGAGCACTATGGGACTTAACTTCTGAGGTCATCAGTCCGCTAGAATTTAGAACTACTTAAACCCAACTAACCTAAGGACATCACACACATCCATGCCCGAGGCAGGATTCGAACCTGCGACCGTAGCAGTCGCGCGGTTCCGGACTGAAGCGCCTAGAACCGCTCGGCCACCGCGGCCGGCGAACCATTTTGATTCGCTGTGACTTCAATGTAATTATTGTCTTTGAATGAAAGTATTATTTCTGTTCATCTCATTGCGAATTGCTTTCAAAAATGGCTCAAATGGCTCTGAGCACTATGGGACTTAACATCTGAGGTCATCAGTCCCCTAGAACTTAGAACTACTTAAACCTAACTAACCTAAGGACATCACACACATCCATGCCCGAGGCAGGATTTGAACCTGGGACCGTAGCGGTCGCGCGACTCCAGACTGTAGCGCCTAGAACCGCTCGGCCACTCCGGCCGGCGAATTGCTTTCAGTTACCTTCGGTACTATCTGTAGCAGTTCTTGCTATGCATGCTCCAAGATTTTTCGAACTTTTTTACTTGTCCGTGACACTTCATACGAAAGTTACTTTCGTCCTTAAGTTTTGCGCTCCAAGGTATTACGTAAATGTATATTGTATTCTCAGACAGTCTGTTTGCGAGGAATGGCTATTTGAAACTGAGGAATGAAAGAGTGCGTGTAACTATAAATATACAGACTGTTTTTTAAGTTTCCGGAACATTAACCGTGAGTTAGACCTGGACTCGAACCCGGAGCCCTACCTTTCACAGGCAGTAATCTTACCGATTGAGATAACCAGGCACAATTTACGATCCGCCATCACAGCTTCAGTTCTACAAATATCTGTCTTCTCTTTTCCAAGCCTCATAAAAGCTCTGCAGCATGCCGTGTTCGATTACCACGCCTAGAAGAAAGGATGTCGTAAAGAAATGACTTAGTCCAAGTCTAGGGACTTGTTTCTAAAATGAAGCTTTCACCCTGCAGTGCACCATTGCGCTTTTTTTAAAAAATTGTATTGTATTGTATGGAACTGGGGACCCAAAAACGACTGAGAGGCTTCTTCCCCGCCGTAGCCTCAGTGAGTCACAATCCCACAACAGGCTACAGCAGTCCACTCACCCCTCCGCCGCTCCTCACCGAACCAAGGGTTACGGTGCGGTTCGGGCCCCAGAGGAACCCCCCCCCCCCCCCCCCCCCCACGGAGCGTTTCACACCAGAAGAGTGTAACCCCAATGTTTGCGTGGTAGAGTGCTGATGATCTACGCGTACGTGGAGAAAGTGTTTGTGCTGCAATCGCCGACATAGTGTAACTGAGTAGGAATAAGGGGGAAAAGCCCGCATTCGCCGAGGCAGAGGGAAAACCGCCTTAAAAACCATCCACAGGCTGGGCCGGCACACCGGACCTCGATATTAATCCGCCGGGCGAATTCAACCAGGGAACCGACACTCCTTCCCGCCCGGAAAGCAGTGCGTCAGACCGCACGGCTAAACGGGCTTACTAGTTTTGAAATTCCTTGGAAGATTAAAACTGTGTGTCAGAACGCAGCTCGATGCCGAATGTCGCCTTTCTCGGACAATGATTTTGCCAGCTGAGCTTTCTAGACACAATTCGCGATCTGCCTTCACTGCTTAATTCTGTCAGCGCCTCTCTCATACATCCTAACTTTCACAGAAGCAGCCAGTAAGACCATTATCCCCGATAGCTTCAAAGCTGCGAGCACTCCACTGCTAAGTGAAAGACTCATTCTACAGTCAAACTCTATGCTTTGGCTAATTTCTATGTCTGTATCTAGAACTACACCCTGCAAGCCACCTTACGGTGTTCGGCGAAGGGTACTTTGTCTATCAGTGTTACTTCTTCCTTTCCCTGTTCTAATCGCGAATAGTTCGCGAGAAGAACGTTTGCTGGTAAGCTTCCGTGCGGGCTCGTATCTCTCTGATTTTATCTTCATGGTCTTTACGCGAGATATACGTAGGGTAAAGCAACAGATTGGCTAACTCTTCTAGGAACGTCCGCTCTCGGAACTTTAACAGTAGACCATACAGTGATACAAAAAGCCCTTCATGCAGCTACTGTCACTGGATTTAGCTGAGCCTCTCGATGTCGTTTTCGCGCTTGCTAAATGGATCTGTGACGAAACGCGCTGCTCTTCTTTGATCCTTATCTATTTCCTCTATCAATCCCGTCTGGTAGAGATCCCAGAATGACGAGCAATATTCAACGATTGGTCGAAAGAGCTCTTTGCAAGCTCTTTGTACCTCCTTTGTGGGTGGACTGCATTTCCTGAGGATTCTTCCAAGAAATCTCACTCCGATATTTGTCTTGCCTCCGATTTGTTTTATATGGCCGTTCAAATAGTCTGCACGCCTCCTTCTTTCTCAGTCATCGGTCTTCTGACTGGTTTGTCGCGGCCTGCCCCGAATTCCTTTCCTGCGTCAACGTTTTCACCTCCGGGCAGCGCTTGCAGCCTAAATCCTCAATAATTTGCTGGATTTATTCCAATCTCTGTCTGCTGTGCACTATCATCATGTCCCTTCTTCTTGCCAGTGTTTTCCCTATTTTCCTTTCTTCATCGATTCCAACGAGAACCACCTCTTTTACCAGTCCAGCTACTTTTCAACACTACTCGGTAGCAACACACCTCAGACGCTTCGATTCTCTTCTGTTCCGATTTACCTACAGTCTATAATTCACTACCATACAATACTGTGTTCCAAACGTACATTCTCAGAAATTACTTCCTCAGATTAAGGCCTATATTTGATACTAGCGGACTTCTTTTGGCCAGGCAAGCCCTCTTTGTTTGTGTTAGCCTGCTTTTTATGCCATCCTTGCTTCGTCCGTCATGGGTTATTTGCCTCCAAGGTAGCACAATTCTTTAACTTCATCTATCTTATGATTACCTATTTTGACATGTAGTTTCTCGCTATTGTCTTTTCTACTACTTCCCATTTCTTTCGTCTTTCTTAGGTGTACTCTCTGTTCACATTCTGAACTCATTTCACTGTTCATTCCAGTCAACAGATCGTGTAATTCTTCTTCAACTTCACCGAGGATAGCAATGCCACAGCGAATCCTATCACTGATTTCGTTGCATCCTAAATTTTAATCCTACTTTCGAGCATTTCTTTTCTCTGTCATTGCTTCTTCGACATATAGACTGCACAACAGGGGCGAAAGACTGCATCCCTGTCTTACTCCCTTTTTTATTCGAGCATTTTATACTTGGTCTTCCAGTGCTATGGTTTCCCGTTGGTTCTAGTACATACCGTATATTATCCCTCTTTCCCTATGGATTATTCCTATGTTTCTCAGAATTTCTAATACCTTGCACCATTTTGCATAGTCGAACGCTTTTTCCGGTCGACATACCCTATGAACATGTCTTGAGCTTTATTCAGTCTTGCTTCCATTATCAAGCGAAACGTCAGGACCGCCTCGCCGGTGCTTTTACTTATCCCAAAGCCAAAATGGCCTGTATCTAACAGTTTCTCATCTTTTTTCCATTCTTGTATACAGTATTTTTGTCAGCAATTTGAATGTATGAGTTGTTAAGCTAATTACCCGCACTTATCTGCTCTTACTATCATCAGAATTGAACAGATGATATTTTTTCGAAAGTCTGATGGTATGTCACCGATCTCATAGACTCTACACGCCAACGTGCCACTTACCCAACGATTTTACAAAATTCGATGGAATGTTATCTATCCCTTGTAACATATTTGCTCACCCAAAGCTCTTTTAAATTCTAACATTGGATCCCCTGTCTTTTCCCCTGTCAACTCCTGTTTCTTCTTCTATCACATCATCAAACAAGTAATTTTTTCCCCTATCCGCTCTATCCTCTGCCTTAAACAATGCTTTGTTTATGCCGATTCAGTCCTTCCGACGATCGTTTCTTTTTCGACTTCTTCGCCACTTTCCTGCAGGCGTTTCACCTGGGCTTCCATGCACTTCCTATTTATTTCGTTCCTGGGTAGTTTACTTTGCTGTATTTCTATTCCTGCCCTGAATACTTTTGTACTATCTTCTTTCATCGATGAATTGTAGTATTCCTCCTGTTACCCAATGTTTTTTCGCAGTTAACTTCCTTGTACCTAAATTTGTCTGTCGAGCATCTGTGATCGCTCTTTTGAGAGATATCTACTTATCTTCCACTGAACTGCTTACTTATTGTAGTATGAACGAGTTCCTCGACTTGCGCCAAAGGATGGTTGGATTTTGGGATCCGCTGAATAGGTCAGGAGTCCACTATACGCAGGAGGCGGCTACACGGATAGCAGGGGCTATATGGCGTGGACTGTGCAATTTTTTAGGTTAGAGGTTCTCGGGAAATAACAAAGAGGTCTTCAGTCACAAAGGGTGCTGGCTGAACACAGGAAGAACGTAGATACAGGAACCATCGGTATAACAGTTGTAAATTGTCGTAGCTGTGTTGGGAAAGTACCAAGCGCTAACAGAAAGCATTCATGCTCAAATCGTTATAGGCACTGAAAGCTGGCCAAAACCGGAGATAAGCTCAGCCCAAATTTTTGCGACGAACCTAACGGTGTTCCGACAGGATATGCTAAACACGGTTGGCGGTGGCGTGTTTGTTGCTGTTAAAAGTAGTTTATCTTGTCTCGAAATTGAAGTAAATAGTTCCTGTGAGTTAGTATGGGCAGAGGTCATTGTTGTCAAATGGAATAAAATAATAACTGGCTCCTTTTACCGATCTCCCAATTCAGATGATACAATTGCTGAAAGGTTCAAAGAAAACGTGAGTTTGATTTCAAACATGTACACGACTCAGACGATTATAGTTAGTTGTGACTTAAATTTAGCCTCGATATAGCGGCGAAAACACATGTTTAATTCCGTAGGTACGCATAAAACATCATCCGAAATTGTGCTAAACGCATTCTCTGAAAATTATTTCGAGCAGTTAGTTCATGAGCCACTCGCACAGTAAACGGCTGTGAAAACACACTTGACCTCTTACCAACAAATAATCCTAAGTTATTAACGAGCATCAATACGGATACAGGGATTAATGAACACTGAGTTGTAGTGAGACTGAATATTGTAATCCCCAAATCCTCCAACTATAAAAGAAAAATTTACCTATTCAAAAAAGCAGATAAAAATTCGCTTGACGCTTTCTTGAGAGACCATCTCCACTCCTTCCGAATTAACAATATAAGTGTAGACCAGATGTGGCTTGAATTAAAAGGAATAGTATCGGCAGCAATTGAGAGATTTATACCAAATAAATTAACAAACGATTGAGCTGATCCTCCTTGGTACACAAAACGGGTCAGAACACTTACAGAAACAACGAAACAAACATGCCAAATTTAAACAGACGCAAAATCCCCAAGATTGGCAAATTTTTACAGAAATTTAGCACGGACTTCAATGCGAGATGCTTATAATAGTTTCCACAAAGAAACTTTGTCTCGAAACCTAGCAGAAAATCCAAAGAGATTCTGGTCGTATGTGAAGTAAGCTAACGCCAAGAAACAATCAATGCCTTCTCTGTACGGTAGCAATGGAGATACTATCGAAGACAGTGGTGACAAAGTAGAGTTACTAAACACAGCCTTCCGAAATGCCTTTACAAAAGAAGACGAAGTAAATATTCCAGAATTCGAATCAAGAAGAACTGCCAACGTGAGTAACGTAGAAATAAACATTCTCGCAGTAGTGAAGCAACTTAAATCATTCAATAAAAGCAAGTCTTCTGGTCCAGACTGTACAAAAATTAGGTTATTTTCAGAGTATGCTGATGCAATAGTTCCATACTTAACAATCTTATACAACCGTTCGCTCGACGAAAGATTCGTTCCTAAAGACTGGAAAGTTGCATAGGTCACACCAATATTCTAGAAGGGTAGTAGGGGTAATCCACTAAATTACAGGCCCATGTCATTAACGTCGATATGCAGCAGGATTTTGGAACGTATATTGTTTTCGAACATTATGAACTATCTCGATAAAAACGGTCTATTGACACACAGTCAACCCGAATTTAGAAAACATCTTTCTCTGGCTCGTGATGACTGGGTGTAGTGTGACGTCCTTAGGTTAGTTAGGTTTAAGTAGTTCTAAGTTCTAGGGGACTGATGACCTTAGATGTTAAGTCCCATAGTGCTCAGAGCCATTTGAACCATTTTTAGAAAACATCGTTCCTGTGAAACACAACTAGCTCTCCACTCGCATAAAGTGTTGAGTGCTATTGACAAGGGATTTCAGATTGATTCCGTATTTCCCGAAGGTTTTTGACACTGTAACACGTAAGAGGCTTGGTCTGAAATTGCTTGCTTATTGAATATCATCTCAGTTATGTGACTGGATTCGTGATTTCCTGTCAGAGAGGTCACAGTTCGTAGTAACTGACGGAAAGTCATCGAGTAAAATAGAAGTGACTACTGGCGTTCCCGAAGGTGGTGTTATAGGTCTTTTGCTGTTCCTTATCTAAATAAACGATTTGGGAGATAATTTGAGCAGCCGCCTTAGGTTGTTTGCAGATAATGCTGTCGTTTATCGACTAATAAAGTCATCAGGAGATTAAATCAAATTGCAAAACGATTTAGAAAAGATATCTGTGTGCAAAAATTAGTAACTGACCGTAAACAACAAGAAGTGTGAGGTCATCCACATGAGTGCTAAAAGGAATCCGTTAAACTTCGGTTACGCGGTAGATCAGTCATATCTAAAGGCCGTAAATTCAATTAAATAACTAGGAATTACAATTACGAACAACTTAAATTGGAAGGAACACATAGAAAATGTTTTGGAAGGCTAACCAACGACTGCGTTTTATTCGCAGGACACAGAAAATGTAACAGATCTACAAAGGAGACTGACTATACTACTCTTGTCCGTCCTCTTTTAGAAGACTGATGCGCGGTGTGGGATCGTTGCCAGATAGGATTGACGGAGTACATCGAAAAAGTTCAAAGAAGGGCAGCACGGTTTTTATTATCGCGAAATAGGGGATAGAATGTCGCTGAAATGATACAGGATTTGAGGTGGACATCATTAAAACAAAGGTGTTTTTCGTTGCGGCCGAATCTTCTCGCGAAATTTCTCTCACTAACTTTCTCCTCCGAATGCGATAATATTGTGTTGACACTGACCTACATAGAGAAAAACGATCACAATTATAAAATAAGGGTAATCAGAGCTAGTACGGAACGATATAGGCGTTTTTTTTATCAGCTCGCTATACGAGATTGGAACAATAGAGAATTGTGAACGTGGTTCGATGAACTCTCTGCCACGCACTTAAATATGATTTGCAGAGTATCCATGTAGATGTAGATATAGATGAACATCTTAAGCGAACTTCAAACACAAGTCGTCATTCCTCAGTGCCCTAGTATCCTGCTTCCTTCCACAATAATTATTCCGTATGATTCTCTTATGTCTTCATCATCAATAAATTGTGATCTGAGTCTATATCTGCTCCTGAGTACGCCTTACAATGCAGCATCTTTTTACGGAATCTCTGTCTGATCAAGGTGTAATCCAACTCGTATCTTACCATATCTTCAGGCCTTTTCCAAGTATATTTTATCCTCTTGTGATTGTTGAACAGTGTATTTGCTATTACTAATTGAAATTTATTGCAGATCTCAACTGATCTTTCTCCTCTCTCTTTCCTACGACCAACACCACATTCTCCCGCAATTGTTTCTTCTATTCTTTCCCTTACAGCCGGACTCCAAAGCCTAATGATATTAGATTTTCATCTCCCTTTACATACTGAATTATCCCTTGAGTATTCTGAAATACTTTTGTCTCTTCATCTTCTGCTTGCGACGTCGGCATGTGAAGCCGAACTGTTGTCGGCGTTGGTTTGCTCTCTATTATGCTGAGAGCAAAACTGTCACTGAAATTCCCCCAGTAACTCTCTGCCCTACCTTCCTATTCACAACGACTTCTTCTCGCGCTATACCACTTTCTTCTGCTGTTGATATTATCCGATGTTCGTAAGAGGAGAACTCCTACTCTTTCCATTTCACTCCAGTGATCCCCACTATATTTGGGCTGAGTCTTTACATTTAATTTTAGGGTTTCTAACTTCCCTTTTTCTTCTTTTTTTGGGGTTATCAGTCATCCGACTGGTTTGACGCGGCCCGCCACGAATTCCTCTCTTAGAGTTGCGCTTGCAACCTTCGTCCCCAATTATTTGCTGGATGTATTCTAATCTCTATCTTCCTCTACAGTTTTTGCCACCTACAGCTCCCTCTAGTAGCACGGAACACATTACCTTCCGTCCGTTCTCCTTATTAGTGTTTTCCACATAATCTTTTCCTCCCTGAGTCTGCTCAGAACCTCCTCATCCCTTACCTTATCAGTCCACCTAATTTTAACATTCGTCTATAGCACCACATCTCAAATGCTTCGATTTTCTTCTATTCCGGTTTTCTCACAGTCCACGTTTAACTACCATACAATGCTGTACTCCAGACGTACATTCTCAGAAATTTCTTCCCCAAATTAAGGCCGATATTTGATATTAGTAGACTTCTCTTGGCCAGGAATGTCCTTTTTGCTTTTCTAGTCTGCCTTTGATGTCCTCCTTGCTCCGTCCGTCATTGGTTAATTTGCTGGTTCAAATGTCTCTGAGCACTATGGGACTTAACTTCTGAGGTCATCAGTCCCCTAGAACTTAGAACTACTTAAACCTAACTAACCTAAGGACATCACACACATCCATGCCCGAGGCAGGATTCGAACCTCCGACTGTAGCGGTCACGCGGTTCCAGACTGTAGCGCCTAGAAGCGCTCGGCCACCCCGGCCGGCGGTTATTTTACTGCCCAGGTAGCAGAATTCCTTAACTTCACCTACTTGGTGGCCATCAATCCTGATGTTAAGTTTCTCGCTTTAGTCATTTCTGATACTTCTCATTACTTCCGTCTTTCTTTGATTTACTCTCAATCCATATTCTGTACTCATTACATTGTTCACTTCATTCAGTAGATCATGTAGTTCTTCTTTACTTTCACTCAGGATAGCAATGCCATCAGCGTATCGTATCATTGATATCTTTTCAGCTTGAATTTTAATTCCACTCCTGAACCTTTATTTTATTTCCATCATTGCTTCTTAGATGTACAGATATAACAGTAGGGGCGAAAGACTACATCCCTGTCTTACACCCTTTTTAATTCGAGTTCTACCACGTTCAAACTTCTGACATTCCACATTCCGACTCGTAGACTACGAGTATTACTTTTCGATGGTTATCCCATCTATTTCTCATAGTCACCTCCACTTGGCAGTGCACTCCCGAAGATCCGATTGCGGCTTTAGTCCGGAATCTTTTGCCAATGGAGAGATCATCACGATACTTTTTCACTTGCAAGCCACATCTCCTCTGGATACACCTCATGTGTCTTTAATGCAGTGGTTTCCATTGCCTACTGCATCGTCATGCGGCCGATTATTATTGATTCTTCCGCCATTTATGGGAAAGAAGTGGCCTGAAACTCTGTCCGCTCCTCCGCCATATTTGACAAAGCGGTTATTTATTTTGCCAGAAGTCTTCGGCCGCCACTGTTGATGTTTTTTCACTGAAAAATTAAGCAGTGGCTAAGTTCGAACCCGGGACCGGGGACATCTTGATTACTAGCCAAATAAGCTACCCTTTTCTTTCTTTTTGTTCTTATTTTTTCAAATATTCTTCCTTCTCAGGTGGGCTTCAATGCCTGCCGTTGCTGTGCTTCGTTGGAACTACAAAACAAAACGTGAAACTCTCGAAACCCAAATTAGAATAAAAATCTTCCTTTCTTAACAAAGGACTCAACTTTTTAACTGGAACACAGAACGTCGTCTTCAGCGAACACATCGCCACAATGTGTTGTGAAAAACCTCCTAGAAGTAGTTAATGTGAATGTCCAAGAGAAGAGGAGGTAGGTGCTGACTTATTGAAAGGTGATATAAAGTTAAGTTCGTGAACTGCATAATGTCAGATCTTCGGCAGCTGTAAATCAGTTCCATGGCGTTCCTGGATCGTGGGCATAATGTATATGTTATAATTAAATTAAAGTGAAGAAAGAGAAGAAATCCACTTGCAAGCACGGTGAACGTTTCGTCACTCCATCCTCCTCTTCATTCGTCGTGTGTAGTTGTTGCGCCCTAAAATATGTAGAATTATAGCTATAAACTTCGGTTTCCATACAAATTCAAAATCCTGTTTTCAATTATCGCCTTTTAGAAGGATCGTTGTTAGTCAGGGTCGACTAAAAGATTAATACTCAGTCCACTAATGTCAAGCACCTTAGAGGTCTAGTTATAGACACTTCAATAGAGCAAACTTGTACATGTTTTGAAAGCGAGTACTGTATGTGGGATGGTTTTGCAGCTCGTGATACTCTCCAGTAATATACAATACAATTATAAAATCCTCTAGAGCGGGTGATTTGTAGACTACGATGAAGTGGACAAAATGTCCCATTAGCCAAGTGTAGCTATTGTGTTACGCACTTGGCTAAAGATTCCAAGCGGAATAGAGGGCATCATTCACTGCTGTGGTGTTTCATGAAGGTTAATTTTTTTCCTGGGCCAGTTCCAGAATCGTATTTTATCTCTGCAAAGAAGTAAGTTTACACAGATTCCACCACATCTACATTTACATCTACATTTATACTCCACAAGCCACCCAACGGTGTGTGGCGGAGGGCACTTTACGTGCCACTGTCATTACCTCCCTTTCCTGTTCCAGTCGCGTATGGTTCGCGGGAAGAACGACTGCCGGAAAGCCTCCGTGGGCGCTCGAATCTCTCTCATTTTACATTCGTGATCTCCTCGGGAGGTATATGTAGGGGGAAGCAATATATTCGACACCTCATCCAGAAACGCATCCCCTCGAAACCTGGACAGCAAACTACACCGCGATGCAGAGCGCCTCTCTTACAGAGTCTGCCACTTGAGTTTGCTAAATGTCTCCGTAACGCTATCACGCTTACCAAATAACCCTGTGACGAAACGCGCCGCTCTTCTTTGGGTCTTCTCTATCTCCTCTGTCAACCCGACCTGGTACAGATCTCACACTAAGAGCAATACTCAAGTATAGGTCGAACGAGTGTTTTGTAATCCACCTCCTTTGTTGATGTACTACATTTTCTAAGGATTCTCCCAATGAATCTCAACCTGGTACCCGCCTTACCAACAATTAATTTTATATGATCATTCCACTTCAAATCGTTCCGTACGCATACTCCCAGATATTTTACAGAAGTAACTGCTACCAGTGTTTGTTCCGCTATCGTATAATCATACAATAAAGGATCCTTCTTTCTATGTATTCGCAATACATTACATTTGTCTATGTTAAGGGTCAGTTGCCACTCCCTGCACCAAGTGCCTATCCGCTGCAGATCTTTCTGCATTTCGCTGCAATTTTCTAATGCTGCAACTTCTTTGTATACTACAGCAGCATCATCGAAAAGCCGCATGGAACTTCCGACACTATCTACTAGGTCATTTATATATATTGAGAAAAGCAATGGTCCCATAACACTCCCCTGTGGCACGCCAGAGGTTCATTTAACGTCAGTAGACGTCTCTCCATTGAGAACAACATGCTGTGTTCTGTTTGCTAAAAACTCTTCAATCCAGCCACACAGCTGGTCTGATATTCCGTAGGCTGTTACTTTGTATATCAGGCGACAGTGCGGAACTGTATCGAACGCCTTCCGGAAGTCAAGGAAAATGGCATCTACCTGGGAGCCTGTATCTAATATTTGCTGGGTCTCATGAACAAATAAAGCGAGTTGGGTCTCACACGATCGCTGTTTCCGGAATCCATGTTGATTCCTACAGAGTAGATTCTGGGTTTCCAGAAATGACATGATACGCGAGCAAAAAACATATTCTAAAATTCTAGAACAGATCGATGTCAAAGATATAGGCCTACAGTTTTGCGCATCTGCTCGACACCCCTTCTTGAAAATTGGAACTACCCGTGCTCTTTTCCAATCATTTGGAACCTTCCGTTCCTCTAGAGACTCGCGTTACACGGCTGTTAGAAGGGGGGCAAGTTCTTTCACGTACTCTGTGTAGAAATGCCAATGGTGACGGTGAGTCGTGTCTTGCTGCTTAATTTTATGGAGTCTTTTCGCAATGCTTCGCAGGGATGGTCCCACTGACGACAACGTACCAAGCAGCGCTTACTCCTATAGGTAGAATAGCGTTGGAGACATTGTTCCAAATACTTTTCCAGTTTTTTCTGGGATTCTTCCCCTCGAGGCGGTTTCTCGAACGCTCTGATGTGAGCGTTCGTAGATCTTCTTGGCGGCGATTTGTTTCGAGTCAAGCTGAATATAACTAAAATATTTTGTACGTAGTCTAGTTCCGCATTTATGTGGCCGACCTTGCAAGGCGCGACGCTGCCCGCAGATCTCGAAGTTTCAGATAGGCGTTGCGTTATCCCCGGTTTGTTTGTGTGTATTATTTTTAAGATCCAGTTTAGGAACGTAGCATTACTGAGCGTCTGGACGTATTTGATACCAAAGAAAAACACCTATAACACAAGCTCATCCACAGCGCTACCGATAGACCACAGGCTGCGAGCATACTCCTAGAAATTTTACTTTACGGATGTGACTGCTTCCAGTGGTTGCTCTCCAGTCATGTAAGAGTCGATCCTCTACCAGTTTTCCTAGGTTGCGATTTGTCTGCACACAACAGCATCATCCACGAAAAGCCTCACGGAACTTCTGGTGTTATCTGCTAAGTCATTTATACGTATTGTTAAAATTCACGATCTAATAACACTCGCACATGGGACGCCGCCCGAAATTATTTTTACGTCTAAAGATTTATCTCCGTTGAGACAGACATGCTGTGTTCTGTTTGCTAGAAACCCTACACTCCAGTCACACAGCTGGACTGATATTACGAACGCTCGTATTTTGTTCATTAGGCGGCAGCACGAAACTGTATCGAGCGCCTTTCTGAAGTCAAGAAACATGGCATCAGCTTGGACGCCGGTATCTACTGTTTCTGGGCCTCGTGGACGAAAGCGAAGTGGGTTTCGCACGACTATCGTTTTCGAAACCCGTGTTAATTCCGACAGAGGTTTACAGTTTCCAGAAATGCCATAAAACGCGAGCATAAAACACGTTGCCAAATTCTACAACAGTCCGACGTCACAGACACAGGCCTATAGCTTCAGGCGTCTATTCGGCGACCCTTCTTGAAAATGGGGATGACCTGAGTTTTTTTTCCAATTATTAGGAACGCTTCGCTCTTTCAGCGACCTACGATTCACTGCTGGTTGAAGACAAGCAAGTTCTTTCGCATACTATATGTAGAATCGTATTTGTATCCCGTCAGGTGTCAGTGACCTCTGTTAAGCGATTTCTATTGCTTTTCTATCCTACGGTCATTTATTTCGGTATCTGTCATTCTGACGTTCATGCGTCGGTTTAAACGAGGAACTAAGGCGCCATCTTGCTCAGTAAAACAGTTTCAGCCTGCTGTGTGTCATCCTCCGTTTGGATGCCATTAGAACCACAGGGTGTCTGAACGCAGAGCTTTGACCAGTTTACTAATTTACCATATGAGCAAAAGTTATCAGGATTTTCTGTCAGGTGGACAGATAATTTCTCCACGATATCCTATCTTCCGAAAGCGGTATTTCAGCAAGGTATGCCGGAGAGATTACGTTATTTGGAATCTGTAGCTGACAGAGTACTTTCTGAAAATAGAATTTACACAGCTACACTTTATTCTTTTTATTTTAATTAGAAGCCTTTTATTCTTAGTGACTAGTTTTGGATAGTTGCCGCATTCGCCGGCCGGGGTGGCGGAGCGCTTCTAGGCGCTACAGTGTGGAACCGCGCGACCACTACGGTCGCAGGTTCGGATCCTGCCTCGGGCATGGATGTGTGTGATGTCCTTAGGTTAGTTAGGTTTAAGAAGTTCTAGGGGACTAATGACCTCAGATGTTAAGTCCCATAGTGCAATTTGAACCATTTTTGCTGCATTTCTCAAACGCTCACTCATGTAATCAACCAGCAGTCAAGCTGGAACATACACTCCTGGAAATGGAAAAAAGAACACATTGACACCGGTGTGTCAGACCCACCATACTTGCTCCGGACACTGCGAGAGGGCTGTACAAGCAATGATCACACGCACGGCACAGCGGACACACCAGGAACCGCGGTGTTGGCCGTCGAATGGCGCTAGCTGCGCAGCATTTGTGCACCGCCGCCGTCAGTGTCAGCCAGTTTGCCGTGGCATACGGAGCTCCATCGCAGTCTTTAACACTGGTAGCATGCCGCCACAGCGTGGACGTGAACCGTATGTGCAGTTGACGGACTTTGAGCGAGGGCGTATAGTGGGCATGCGGGAGGCCGGGTGGACGTACCGCCGAATTGCTCAACACGTGGGGCGTGAGGTCTCCACAGTACATCGATGTTGTCGCCAGTGGTCGGCGGAAGGTGCACGTGCCCGTCGACCTGGGACCGGACCGCAGCGACGCACGGATGCACGCCAAGACCGTAGGATCCTACGCAGTGCCGTAGGGGACCGCACCGCCACTTCCCAGCAAATTAGGGACACTGTTGCTCCTGGGGTATCGGCGAGGACCATTCGCAACCGTCTCCATGAAGCTGGGCTACGGTTCCGCACACCGTTAGGCCGTCTTCCGCTCACGCCCCAACATCGTGCAGCCCGCCTCCAGTGGTGTCGCGACAGGCGTGAATGGAGGGACGAATGGAGACGTGTCGTCTTCAGCGATGAGAGTCGCTTCTGCCTTGGTGCCAATGATGGTCGTATGCGTGTTTGGCGCCGTGCAGGTGAGCGCCACAATCAGGACTGCATACGACCGAGGCACACAGGGCCAACACCCGGCATCATGGTGTGGGGAGCGATCTCCTACACTGGCCGTACACCACTGGTGATCGTCGAGGGGACACTGAATAGTGCACGGTACATCCAAACCGTCATCGAACCCATCGTTCTACCATTCCTAGACCGGCAAGGGAACTTGCTGTTCCAACAGGACAATGCACGTCCGCATGTATCCCGTGCCACCCAACGTGCTCTAGAAGGTGTAAGTCAACTACCCTGGCCAGCAAGATCTCCGGATCTGTCCCCCATTGAGCATGTTTGGGACTGGATGAAGCGTCGTCTCACGCGGTCTGCACGTCCGGCACGAACGCTGGTCCAACTGAGGCGCCAGGTGGAAATGGCATGGCAAGCCGTTCCACAGGACTACATCCAGCATCTCTACGATCGTCTCCATGGGAGAATAGCAGCCTGCATTGCTGCGAAAGGTGGATATACACTGTACTAGTGCCGACATTGTGCATGCTCTGTTGCCTGTGTCTATGTGCCTGTGGTTCTGTCAGTGTGATCATGTGATGTATCTGACCCCAGGAATGTGTCAATAAAGTTTCCCCTTCCTGGGACAATGAATTCACGGTGTTCTTATTTCAATTTCCAGGAGTGTAGAAGCACAGTAATCGCAGTGAGACTAAAGTCGCATAGGATTTCGAGCGCATGTAATTATGACTAAACATATTCTATTTTTGAATTTATGACGCTCTTATGCATCTCGGCACTAGTGTCCTCTACTAGCTATATAGTTATATGTGTGTAAGTATAGGGCAGTCCCACGCTATCATTAGTGCTTGTCGTGTAACTACGTGTATAGATTGTTAGACTTATGATAATTGTATCAGAATGCTGGGTATGGCTGTGATCAAAGTTATCCTTTTGATGTGTCCCTCGATTTTTTGTATATTTAGCCCCCAGTCAATAGAAACTTTTGCTGTCACATTAGTGTTTATTTTTCTGTTTTGTAACAAATATGATGGCAGCAAGCCGAAAGCGGTCATCGTAAAATGTTTATCATACGTGGTCAAGATGAAGACTTTCCCGAGTAGAAACTGGTAGCATGTTTAGAATGATCGAAGTTGGATGACAACGCAGTTTCAATTATCATTATTCTAGCATTTAGGGATAAAGTGCGGAACGCGCGGAGAGACATTATGTGCTCAGTTGATACGTTACGAACACTCCTGTGTAAAAAATAGTAAGTAGCATAAAAAAATGGCTCTAAGCACTATGGGACTTAACATCTGAGGTCATTAGTCCCCTAGACTTAGAACTACTTAAACCTAACTAACCTAAGGACATCACTCACAACCATGCCCGACGCAGGATTCGAACCTGCGACCGTAGCAGCGCTTCCAGACTGAAGCGCCTAGAACCGCTCGACCCCAGGTACGTAGCGTCAATAGAATTGTAATCTTACTGTGACCAGTGACAAAGCTATGTTCCAGCTTCATGAGAATGGAGCAGCGAACCGCAAAGACAAAAAAGTACGTATATAAATAAAAAAATAATATAGAGAACCTGTGTAACTTCTACTTAAAAGCGAGATAAAAAAATTTGTTCAAATGGCTCTGAGCACTATGGGACTTAACTTCGAAGGTCATCAGTCCCCTAGAACTTAGAACTACTTAAACCTAACTAACCTAAGGACATCACACACATCCATGCCCGAGGCAGGATTCGAACCTGCGACCGTAGCGGTAGCGCGGTTCCAGACTGTAGCCCCTAGAACCGCTCGTCCACCCCGACCTGAAAAAACGAGATAACATCGTTTCAAAAATTACATTAATATCTAAGCATTTTTCGGTCCCGAATCAGAGAGTACGATGCTGCGCATGAGCGTAGTACAGCTGCAGCGGCTGGTATGCTAGACACCGGCAGCCCAAATATCAAAACGAGGATAGCGGAAACGTGCAGCGGCGCCTGGAGGAGAGCAAGTCTGGTCAATTGTGAACTGTTTATCAAGGGCCGTAAACATCGAGCTGCCTCGCGGCCGACTCAAGTCATTACGGAAACGAGCATCCTTCCCGTTGGTACGGCCCGTGCCGGCGGCAGCACTATGCTAGCAGCGTCGGCTCGTGACTCGGAAGAACGCTTTCACGTTCGGACGCGTGGCCGCGGGCGGCCGAGTCGTATAAACTCAGTGAGAAGCGCCTGCTATTGTCGGCGGGCAGTCACAAGAGGGGACGAGGCAAATTACACCGGCACCCTGCGCTCGTGATTTCCATCCGGATAATTCCAGGAAATTAGAAACGGATCAGACCTGTAGGGGGGGAAGGGTTACCTGAGGCAGGTGCCACCTGCCTTTACTAACGAGGGGCGAGCACGGCGCGCACAGCCCAAAGCAGATTCCTCCAGCGGCCAGCGAATGGCTGGCGGGACGGACCCTCGACAAGACTTCCAGCGCCCCGCGACCCTTACGTGACCCCTTTTTCCTAACCTCCCCCCTTCCTCTCCCCCTCACCACCTCTTAAAGATGATTATTTCAGGACGCTTTTTTTTCCCCACTCCATAATCGTTGCGCCCACTCGCTCGTGTTTTATATTATGAAATTTAATTCGCCCATTTGTAAGCCTATTTAGGCAACGGTCAGGGGAGAAATGTTAACAAGGAAGCACGCGCGCAAGGCCGGCACTTAATTCGGCCGCTAATGCGGCCCGCCAGGTCCCTAGCCGGCGTTTGTTTGATTAGCGGCGCTGATTTTATTGCCGCGTAATGGGGTCTCGCCTATCGAGCGGCACGATTTTCTACGGCAGGTGCTCGGCTGCTGTCGGACGATTGCGGATGCAAAGTGAGACGCCGTTTCGACAGCGCAGTGGCATCTCAGATGACAGTGACACACGCAGCATGCTTGCGTGGCTGAGTTGTCAGTATTTATAATGGCCACACAGAGACTCCGGGCTCGGTCCTCGGTACCGCCTAGGAAGGCGCACAATGGGAACTGCTGTAAGAGTAAGGATAATCGAGCAGCTGCTTCAGCGAAAAGTAGCGCTTACGCTTTGGTTGGATTTGGGGGAGGGGACCAAACAGGGAGGTCATCGGTCCCATAGGATTAGGGAAGGAATGGGAAGGAAGTCGGCCGTGCGTCGTTTCAAAGGAACCATCCTCGCATTTGCCTATAGCGATTTACGGAAATCACGGAAAACCTAAATCAGGATGGCCCTACGCGGGTTTGAACTGTCGTCCGCCCGAGTACGAGTCCAAAGCGCTAACCACTGCGCCACCTCACTCAGTGGTTACGGTTCAAAAATGGCCCTGAGCACTATGAGACTTAACAAAAAATGGTTCAAATGGCTCTGAGCACAATGGGACTTAGTCCCCTAGAACTTAGAACTATTTAAACGTAACTAAGCTAAGGACAGCACACACATCGATGCCCGAGGCAGGATTCGAACCTGCGACCTGAGTGGTCTAGCGGTTCCGGACTGAAGCGTCTAGAACAGCTCGGCCACAGTGGTTACGGTTTATAAGCCTGATACCAACCCTGTAGCCGGCCGCGGTGGTCTAGCGGTTCCGGCGCTCAGTCCGGAACCGCGGAACTGTTACGGTCGCAGGTTCGAATCCTGCCTCGGGCATGGATGTGTGTGATGTCCTTAGGTTAGTTAGGTTTAAGTTGTTCTAAGTTCTAGGGGACTGATGACCACAGATGTTAAGTCCCATAGTGCTCAGAGCCATTTTTGAACCAACCCTGTAACGCCGGCAACAGCCACATAGTGTGGCCTCACGTGCAATGGAATCTCGCTATTGACGGAAGTAATTTGTTTGTGGAGGGCTGCACGCACGAGACTAAACGCAACAATATAACCACTTGTTTCCAATGGTTCTTTTGGATCTGGGCTTTCGACTGGCACCAGCTTTATTTCGGAGTATTAGTTTTGATTGTTATGTTTTAAAATATAACGACGAAAAGAAAAATCGCAACACCCAGTGCGACATAAACAAAACCTGGTAGGCGAATTTCTACACCTGAAAGATTAAGTCTACTCAAATCGTGCCATCTGGGTAGGAGTGGAGCTAGTAACGCTGCTGTTGGCACCTACCTACATAGAGAGAAATGATCATCGCGATAAAATAAATCAGGGCTCGCGCAGAAAAATTTAAGTGCTCGTTTTTCCCACGTGCCGTTCGAGAGTGGAACGGTAGAGAGACAGCTTGAAGCTAGTTCATTGAACCCTCTGCCAGTCACTTTATTGTGAATAGTACAGTAATCGCGTAGATGTAGATATGAGAATGCAAATCAGGTTTGCTTTAAATACACACTGTAAAGGACGGGAGCGTTAGTTACCTTTGAGATTGGACGTGGTGACTTGATGTTAGTCAACGACACCTTTAAGGCGACAGAGACGCCATTGTCAGCAAAAATGGTTCTGAGCTCTATGGGACTTAACATCTGAGGTCATCAGTCCCCTAGACATAGAACTACTTAAACCTAACTAACCTACGGACATCACACACATCCATGCCCGAGGCAGGATGCGAACCTGCGACCGTAGCGGTCGCGCGGTTCCAGACTGAAACGCCTAGAACCGCTCGGCCACATCGGCCGGCCCATTGTCAGCACATCGCTGAGCTTGAACGAGGACGTGTAAAAGGGCTAAGAAAAGCTGGATGTCCCTTTAATGATACTGCAGAAAGACTTGGCAGGAATGTAGCCACTGTACGCGATTGCTAGCAGCGCTGGTCAAGAGAATAGACACGTAAGAAGACCGGGCTCCGGACGGCCATGTGGCGCTACTGAGAGAGCAAACCATTGTGTTCGGCGTGTAGCTCTGATGCATCGTACTGAATCTGCGGTAGTAATTTGAACAGTAGCTAGCACCACAGTGACAAATCGGGTACTTCAACGACAGCGCTATTTGTGACTTCAGTAGTGTTAAGTGAGAATTCATTGGGGGCAGGTTGGACGTCTGTTGTGTTTTCTGATGAAAGTTTGTTCTGCCTCGGTGCCAGTGATGGCTCAAAAAAAAATGGTTCAAATGGCTCTGAGCGCTATGGGACTTAACTTCTGAGGTCATCAGTCTCGTAGAACTTAGATCTACTTAAACCTAAGCAGGGACATCACCCGTCCGGCGGTGGTGATGGCCGTGTGTTCCTTGGCCAGTCGAGGGCCTGCAACCATCCTGTCTGCATGCTAGACACACTGGACCTACACCTGGAGTTATGATCTCGGGTGCGATTCCGTATGACAGCAGGAGCACTATCGTCGTTATCCCATCCACCCAAACTACAAATCCGTGTGTCAGTCTGCCGATTAGAGCTGCCATTCATGAACAGCTCGCCCACGCACCGCTGCTGTAATGTAACCTAACATGCTCTACAGAGTATCGAGCCGGCCGCTGTGGCCGAGCGGTTCTAGGCGCTTCAGTCCGGGACAGCGCTCCTGCTACGGTCGCAGGTTCGAATCCTGCCTCAGGCGTGGATGTGTGTGATGTCCTTAGGTTAGTTAGGTTGAAGTAGTTCTAAGTCTAGGGGACTGATGACCTCACATGTTAAGTCCCATAGTGCTTAGAGCCATTTGAACCATTTTGAACAGAGTATCGACATCTTTTCTTGGCCTGATCGATCACCAGATCTGTCTCTAATCGAGTACGTACGGGACATCATCGAACGAGAGCGTCAACCACAGACAGCATTAACAGTACCTGTATCGACCGACGAAGTGCAACAGGCGTGGAACTCCGTCCCACAAACTGACATCACCTGGGACCTTGAAATGTTAATCATATAAATATGTTATCTAGATAAATATATTCCCGAAATTTCATTACTCTACATTAATTATTGCGTGACAATCCCGGCCGCCATGCGCTGTTGCCATTTCTGGGGGTGCACTCAGCCTCGTGATGCCAATTGAGGAGCTATTCGGCCGAATAGAAGCGGCTTCGGTCAAGAGTACCATCTTACGACCGCGAGAGCGGTGTGCTGACCCCACGCCCCTCCTATCCGCATCCTCCACCGAGGATGACACGGCGGTCGGAGGGTCCCGGTAGGCCACTCGTGGCCTGACGACGGAGTGCTACTACATTAATTATTTTTTGGTGTTGCGAGTCTTTTTTTCGTCAGTTTAGTTTTACTTTTATCGGTACACCCTGAGCTCTTTCGAGGTAGCAGCAATATAATATAGCAGTATAAGCTGAGGTAGAACTTTATTAAATGCCTTTTATTTTGTGTTGTTTTGTTTAATTATATTTCCAACACTGTTTCATTTCTGCATTACATATTAACAATAGTTGGTATTAACATACCTCATCACTAAATGTATACTGTACTATAGAGCATTCTATGTCGTCACCACTACTGAATAATATACGACCTGTTAGGAGTTTCCAGATAACAGTTCTGAAATTTATGACAATAAATTAAACTGGTCCGTCATATGAGGACCTCGTAGTGAGAGGAGGCTCTTCAGTATTAAAGCGTAAATGTTCTAGAAGAGCGGAATACTAACGTCACTGAGGCAATATTTCATTCCTTAAGACGAAGAAATGGAAGCGCTTGGCTGACGTTGAGTAAGTGTGTAAGGACACCAAACAGCTCAGCTTGTCAGTCTCCTATTTATCCACCAGGACAGAAGCAGCATACACAGTCTGTCCGCTTAAAGAGTAAATTCTGTGCGTAAGTGTAAGTCAGTATTCGCTTACCATGTATCCAAGGCGAAACATGTAAACCAACTCCTTATTCTCAAATTAGAATTATATATTAATACCTTCAGCTGCTGACGGGCGTTGATATATATCAACGGAGACAGGTGAAAATGTGTGCCCCGACCGGGACTCGAACCCGTGATCTCCTGCCTACATTCAGACGCTCTATCCAGCTGAGCCACCGACGGCACACAGACAAGTGCGACTGCAGGGACTATCTCGCGCACGCACCCCGCGAGACCCATATTCTCACTTTATATGTCCACACAGTACATTCGTAGTGTCCCTACCCAACACACTCATTACTCGTGGAAGACAGTCTTACCAAGTCCCATAAGAGTTCGGGTAATATGTGTGCATCCGCACACAAGAAGAACGTCATGGCCGGCATTGCCAGAACTATATACTTATATGGATATGGTGTCTGTTCTTTCGAACATGTCCGTAAGAACAGACACCATATCCATATAAGTATATAACTCCATGTTCAACTAGTCAGATGACGAAGAAATTGAAAAAAATGTATGATGAGATAAAAGAAATTATTCAGATAGTGAAGGCAGACGAAAATTTACTAGTCATGGGTAACTGGAATTCGGTATTACGAAAAGGAAGAGAAGGAAACGTAGTAGGTGAATATGGATTGGGGGTAAGAAATGAAAGAGGAAGCCTTCTGGTAGAATTTTGCACAGAGCATAACTTAATCATAGCTAACGCTTGGTTTAAGAATCATAAAAGAAGGCTGTATACATGGAAGAAGCCTGGAGATACTGACAGGTTTCAGATAGATTATATAATGGTAAGACAGAGATTTAGGAACCAGGTTTTAAATTGTAAGTCATTTCCAGGGGCAGATGTGGACTCACACACAATCTATTGGTTATGAACTGTAGATTAAAACTGAAGAAACTGCAAAAAGGTGGGAATTTACGGCGATGGGACCTGGATAAACTGACTAAACCAGAGGTTGTACAGAGTTTCAGGGGGAGCATAAGGGAACAATTGACAAGAATTGGGGAAAGAAATACACTAGAAGAAGAATGGGTAGCTTTGAGGGATGAAGTAGTGAAGCAGTAGAGGATCAAGTGGGTAAAAAGACGAGGGCTAGTAGAAATTCTTGGGTGACAGAAGAGATATTGAATTTAATTGATGAAAGGAGAAAATGTAAAAATGCAGTAAATGAAGCAGGCAAAAAGGAATACAAACGTCTCAAAAATGAGATCGACAGGAAGTGCAAAATGGTTAATCAGGCTTGGCTAGAGGACAAATGTAAGGATGTAGAGGCTTATCTCACTAGGGGTAAAATAGATACTGCCTACAGGAAAATTAAAGAGACCTTTGGAGAAAAGAGAACCACTTGTATGAATATCAAGAGCTCAGATGGAAACCCGGTTCTAAGCAAAGAAGGGAAAGCAGAAAGGTGGAAGGAGTATATAGAGAGTCTATACAAGGGCGATGTTCTTGGGGACAATATTATGGAAATGGAAGAGGATGTAGATGAAGATGAAGTGGGAGATACGATACTGCGTGAAGAGTTTGACAGAGCACTGAAAGGACTTAGTCGAAACAAGGCCCCGGGAGTAGACAACATTCCATTAGAACTCCTGATAGCATTGGGAGAGCCAGTCCTGACAAAACTCTACCATATAGTGAGCAAGATGTATGAGACAGGCGAAATACCCTCAGACTTCAAGAAGAACATAATAATTCCAATCCCAAAGAAAGCAGGTGTTGACAGAAGTGAAAATTACCGAACTATCAGTTTAATAAGTCACGGCTGCAAAATACTAACGCGAACTCTTTACAGACGAATGGAGAAACTGGTAGAAGCCGACCTCGGGGAAGATCAGTTTGGATTCCGTAGAAATATTGGAACACGTGAGGCAATACTGACCCTACGACTTTTCTTAGAAGCTAGATTAAGAAAAGGCAAACCTACATTTCTAGCATTTGTAGAATTAGAGAAAGCTTTTGACAATGTTGACTGGAATACTCTCTTTCAAATTCTGAAGGTGGCAGGGGTAAAATACAGGGAACGAAAGGCTATTTACAATTTGTACAGAAACCAGATGGCAGTTATAAGACTCGAGGGACATGAAAGGGAAGCAGTGCTTGGGAAGGGAATGAGACAGGGTTGCAGCCTCTCCCCGATGTTATTCAATCTGTATATTGAGCAAGCAACAAAGGAAACAAAAGAAAAAATCGGAGTAGGTATTAAAATCCATGGAGAAGAAATAAAAACTTTAAGGTTCACCGATGACATTGTAATTCTGTCAGAGACAGCAAAGGACTTGGAAGAGCAGTTGAACGGAGTGGACAGTGTCTTGAAAGGAGGATATAAGATGAACATCAACAAAAGCAAAACGAGGGTAATGGAATGTAGTCGAGTTAACTCGGGTGATTCTGAGGAAATTAGGTTAGAGAAAGAGACACTTAAAGTAGTAAAGGAGTTATGCTATTGGGGGAGCAAAATAACTGATGATGGTCGAAGTAGAGAGGATATAAAATGTAGACTGACAATGGCAAGGAAAGCGTTTCTGAAGAAGAAAAATTTGTTAATATCAAATATAGATTTAAGTGTCAGGAAGTCGTTTCTGGAAGTATTTGTATGGAGTGTAGCCATGAATGGAAGTGAAACATGGACGATAAATAGTTCGGACAAGAAGAGAATAGAAGCTTTCGAAATGTGGTGCTACAGAACAATGCTGAAGATTATATGGGTAGATCATATAACTTATGAGGAGGTATTGAACAGAATTGGGGAGAAGAGAAGTTTGTGGCACAACTTGACTAGAAGAAGGGATCGGTTGGTAGGACATGTTCTGAGGCATCAAGGGATCACCAGTTTAGTATTGGAGGGCAGCGTGGAGGGTAAAAATCGTAGAGGGAGACCAAGAGATGAATACACTAAGCAGATTCAGAAGGATGTAGGCTGCAGTACGTACTGGGAGATGAAGCAGCTTGCACAGGATAGAGTAGCATGGAGAGCTGCATCAAACCAGTCTCAGGACTGAAAACCACAACAACATTCATCTAGTGGGACGTACGAAACAGTGTAATATCCACAACCAGGCTGGCCGGCGACCCGACCCTTCGTCTTAATCCGCCGGGTGGTTTCGATGCTGGACAATCATACCTCCCCTTCACAGAAGCGGTCGTGTTAACACAAGCGGCTACCCGAGTGGATGAAGAGGACGATAGTGCTAAGCATCTAATTATGAAAAATATGACATCTGAGGAGAGACAGTACTTGCAGAACATTTCACTCTGGTGGCGGTAAATAGTAGGCTGGCCGGTATACCAGTTTATGGTAGTTAAACCGTCGCGCGAATTCAGTCCGGGTCTCGAACGCTAGCGCGCTGCTCATTGAGTTACACGAGCTGGTAAAGAACCGAAGCCAGATATGAGAACAAAATATAAATGATCGTGACGAGATAGAGCGTGTTCTAAACGTTTGGGATCAAACGCATTCAGTCAGTAGAGAGTCCTAAAATGAGTAATCTGAGACAAGGAACCAAGAGACGAAGGTGAATATTTTAGGCGGTACGAGCAATGCCGGTGAGACACATGTGTATAAACTGCCCATGTTTCAGCATCTACGTTGTTAGCCCTACCTCCAAAAACAATATAGAATCGTCAGTGATGTGACAAAGATGGATTATTCGCACGTGGTTACACAGAGTTATTGGCGTATGAAACACCAGTAGAAACACCGAGCGAGATGGCTTAGGGATAAGATACTGGACTCGCATCCAGGAAGACAGTGGTTGAAATTCCCGTGTCGTTACGCTTAGTTAGATTTTCTGTGATTTCCTACAGTCACTCAGTTCAAATAAGATAGCTGATTTTGTCTGTCTTATTGTACAGTAGACAACAGAGTTATTTAACAGGGTGTAGAAAAAAATTTATGCAGTGTTGTAAGGCATGTATTGAGAATGATGGCCGGCCGGAGTGGCCGTGCGGTTCTAGGCGCTACAGTCTGGAGCCGAGCGACCGCTACGGTCGCAGGTTCGAATCCTGCCTCGGGCATAGATGTGTGTGATGTCCTTAGGTTAGTTAGGTTTAATTAGTTCTAAGTTATAGGCGACTGATGACCTTAGAAGTTAAGTCGCATAGTGCTCAGAGCCATTTGAACCATTTTTTTGAGAATGATGATCGTCGCTTTCAACAGTTACTACCAGTTTCAGTTGATCTATAAGGTGTAAACTGTTTACGTAAATAAAAAATTCTAAATTTTTACTGCCTGTATAAAAGCAATGGTAATGGGAAATAGTTGATTGAAATCAGGCAGTGCTAAGATAATTAGAACAGGAAATGAAGAACTCAAAGTAGTAGACGAGTTTTGCTATTTAGGCGGAAAAACAATTGATGATGGCCAAAGTACAGAAGATATAAACTGTAGACAGGGTATAGCACTCACTCCGTCTTCAGGCCACAAGTGGCCCATCGGGACCATCCGACCGCCGTGTCATCCTCAGTTGAAGATGCGGATAGGAGGGGCTTGTGGTCAGCACACCGCTCTCCCGGTCGTTACAATGGTTTTCTTTGGCCGGAGCCGCTACTATTCGGTCGAGTAGCTCCTCGATTTGCATCACGAGTCTGAGTACACCCCGAAAAATGGCAACAGCGCGCGGCGGCCTGGATGGTCACCCATCCAAGTGCCGGAAACACCCGACAGTGCTTAACTTCAGTGATCTCACGGGAACCGGTGTATCCACTGCGGCAAGGCCGTTGCCGCAGACAGGGTATAGTAAGGTAGGCATTTATGAAAAGGAAGAATCTGTTAACATCGAACAAAAATGTAAGTATTTTCCCTGAACGTATTTATCTGAAGTGTAGCCTTGTATGGAAGTGAAAGATGATCGATAAACAGTTCAGACAGGAAGAGTGTAGAAGCTTTTGAAATGTTGTGCTGTAGGAGAATGCTGAAGATTAGATGGGTAGATCGCGTAATTAGAAGTACTGAATCGAACTGAGAAGAAAAGTAATTTATGGCACCACTTGACTAAAAGAAGGAAACAGTTGATAGGGCACATTTTTGGGCACCAAGGATTTGTCAGTTTGGCACTGGTGGCAAGTGTGGGCGGGTAAAAATTGTAGAGACAATCAATAATATGAATACCGTAAGCGGACTGAAATGGATGTAGGTTGCAGTAGTTATTCGGAAATGAAGCGGCTTGCACAGAGTAGATTAGCGCGGAGAGCTGCATCAAACACTTCTTTGGACTAAGACTACAACAACAATACCAACCTACTTGTACAGCGTGAGGCATAGCCCGCTAGAATTCGAGACAAGAATTGCAGCCAAAACCGGTTCGATTCCGCGCGACGGATTAACAACCGTGGTTCGTGGATCGGCCAGTGTGAATGGATTTTAGGCGGTGTACGACCCTCGTTTAGGCAAATTCTGGGCTGGTTCCCAATTTCCACCTCACGAAGTACTACAAAAACAGTTAAAATACGATCATACACGGAACAAAGGTTACACGATTCATAGGCAAGTGGCTCCCACGGCTTGATTCCCTTAGGTAACTGACGACAGCAGCAACGGGAAGGGCACCAGCTGCGAAGTTAAATAATAAAATACATTTGCGCAATCGCTATTACAGTCGAGTCCATACATTACGGGATAAACGCTAAGGAAAAGAAAAAGATTTACCATCTGTATAATTTTGACCCTACAGGTTTTGGACACGCTGTGTTAGCGTTTGCAATGACGCATATACGAAAAGAAAACAAATAAAACCATCTACCACCGCCATATCCAGTTAACTAAGATAATATAATACCTCGGGCTCACACTCGATCGCCAACTAACATGGAAACCGCATCAACTAACCGTTCAACAGAAAGTCCACAATAGACTAAAAATACTAACTGGCCGAGCTTTGGGATAACACCCTTCCACCAAGTATCCTCCATAACTACAAAACCTTGTTCCGACCCATTTTCTCCCATGAAAATGATGAATGGCTATTTCTCCCTCCTAAATTTTATCAGTTCCTCCAAATCCTTGGGTGTCATGCTCTCCGCCTTGCATTTCGTACCTGTTTACACTCCACCACGTGGAACTTTCACATCATTAAATTGCTACCTCTTTTCATTACCTCAAGCTCATTGTTTCCCCTCATCACCAATCCTGGTATGCTGCCTCGCATTTACAAACACGTCCCACCATCCATACTCCTATGCACTCTCCAAATCCTTTCCCAGAAAATGAAATCCGCTCCGATGTATATCCATCCTAACAATTATATTTCTCCCCCACCTATTCAATCAGGGCTCCCCCCTCTCTCTTCCCTTTCCATTTCTCCCCATCCCTTCCCCTCTTGATGCCAGAGCCCTATCCACCCACAAAACTCATCCTTTCCGTCTTAACTCCTTCGCCTACAGAACACCCAACGTCTAAACTCCCCACAACTTTTTCACGTCGTGCAGGTCCTTCAGCTTTTTAGTGAAAGTACAGTGCCCCTTTTCAATAAAGGTCGCCTTCTGTTAACGTCTTTTAAATACCTATTTCGTCTTTCATTCTTTACGTGTGAAACTGTCCATTTCTTTTTTTAAATTTCAAACAAAGAAAACATTGTATTTTTGTAAAAACATCTTTTTATGAATTTTAAAAAGCTTCCAAATTTTGCACCCATTAGTTTGGTGGAATGAACTTCTTTATATGTTGTAAAAACTTCGGCTGAAGAGCGTTGTCAGCCCACAACCCGCCCGTACGGGGCAATGGGGATGAAATAAAAATGAAAGTATTGTAATATAGTCCGTAACTTTATAGTTTAAAATTTAGAAAAAAACCTTTACTAATTTTAACAAAGTCTTCTACCATACTCTACAAATATCATAAATTATTCAGCAAAACTTGACCCAAAATTTCAATCTTAATAGCACACGTTTCTTTCCCCAGTGAATTTCGTATTCAGTAATTTCACGTTCAGGGCCATACTTGCACATCAATATCTCTTTAAAAAGTATGTTGTGAGTAAAAGTCAACAACGAAGTTTTTACTTTCAGATTTTCTTTGTGGTGGTCATAAAGTACACCCTAGCCACCATGGTGATACACATTATTGAAAGTGTGTTGGTATTGCTAAGAGTGTACTAAGAGATACAGGGTGACACAGAAAAACGGGAACATTTCCACAATCCAATAAAACAAGAAGTGACGAGGAAAATAAATTGCATTCATTGGCATTGAAACCTTACAACTTTGCCATTTACGAAACATTGATGGCATTTATCATTTTTTAAAAATTACGTCCTTTAGATGCCGTCCTCCTGTACGAACACATTCGTGAAATCTGCCGCTGAGATTCCTCATTGACCGCTGCAACAACTCAGCTGGAATACTGTGAATTGCATCCCAAACTCTCTGTTTTAACTCATCCAAGTTTCTTGGTGGAGTCGTATAGACTTTGCTCTTGTGGTAGCCCCGCACGAAAAAATCGCAAACGGATAAATCTGGCGATCTAGGGGGCCAGGAAGTGTTACCGAATCGTGAGATCACACGGTTGCCATACAATTCTCGCACATATGCCATTGATTGCCATGCAGTGTGTGATGTCGCTCCGTCCTGTTGAAACCAGGCTTCTTGAACGTTTGGAAAGATGTTCAATGTAGGTGTAGCGAAAGTTCGTAACATCTCCACGTAACGATCGGCATTGACAGTTATTGAATTTCCCTGTTCATTTGCGAAAAATACGGTCTGATAATTCCATGTGATGAAACGTCACACCATACTGCCACTTTACTAGCGTGTAAAGGGCGCTCATGTACGTCATTAGGATTTGTGTTTGCCTTGTAACGGTAGCTCTGTTTATTCACATAACCTGTGAGATGAAAATGTGCCTCATCTGACATCCACAACTTGTTTAGAAATTCATCGTCGTTGTTTATTCTTGTTATCATTTGTTGACAGAATTCTAATCGTAACCGATAATCGTTGTCCTTCAATTGTTCCACCATCTGTAGTTTGTACGGATGAAATTTTAAATCAAGACGAAGAATTCTGCGAACTCTCTCCCGGGACATTCCAACCACTGGTGCTTGCTTACGAATTGAACGCCGTAGGCTCCGTAAGACAGACTCGCGTACAAAATCAGTGTTCGCTGTGGAACGCGCACTTCTTGGTCGTCCTGTTGGTTTCTTCCTGAGGGCAGGTCCAGTCTCTTCAAACTTATTAACCCAACATTTTATCGCTTGTTTCGACGGAACGGCATCATGACGTCCTGAATTATAAAAACGTCGAAACTACCTCTGTGCCGCTACCAAACTATTATTGTTTTTATAAAACATTGTTATGGCTAACGCACGCTATTGTCCGTTCCACTGATCCACGATTACTGAAATGGCCGACTGATTACTCGCTAACTGTCACGAACCCCACGGTGCTGCCACCTGCCCATGACTGCACTACTCATTTCCAACATTCCCGTTATTCTGTATCACCTTGTACTTTCAGGTTCTGGGCCCTGCTTAAACATTAGCACCTGTTTAAAAAAGAACGTTTTTAACATAAGTCAATACCAACTATCTAATTTTATTTTTTTAAATTTTTTAGGGTGGGCAGAAAGTACACCCTTCCCCCCCCCCCCCCCCCCTGCTGGTAATGCGTGTTGTGGAAAATGCTTTGCTAGTTAAAGCGTTCTGGATGCCTCACTATCCAGAATCAGTCCAGTGACTAATGGACCAACAAGATCGAAAAATGTTCACTATTTAAGCGCATAACTTCGCAATTATTTTTGTTAAGGATCCGTAGAAAATCTTCGCAGCAGTTGCTGATCGTCTGCAATCCTCTCTTCATTCCCTAATAATTTTGTAACGATGTAATCTCCCTGCACATAACCGCGTTACTTGCGAGATGCCTCTCGGAGCTACCGTCGTTATCTGTTTATTGTCTCATTTTCTGTTGCGTCAGATAGTTGGTCTGTCAAGCCTCCTGTGAAGTTAACCTTTATCGGTTACACCGCTCTCTGCACTTCACTTTTACTAGCAACCGCTGCTGCGTATTGCGTTATATGCTCTATTCACCTCCGCATTTTATTAAATAAAATAGTGACCAGGCTGGAACACCGAAGTGGCGACGAGTATGGTTTGCACGCGTTGTAACGAACTGAAACTGATTCGACACTATTACAAATTCTTCAGCCGCAGCAACAGCACCGCCACTGGTAGACATTGCAAGCGCATAACAGCTGCCGGAATTCCATCGTCAGCCGCTGACGCAGACATACCGCAACCACACGCCACATCTGACTCAGGTGAGACCAGCGCCTCAGTCACTTCTCGCCTCATTTAACGAGATCAAGGACGACTGGGACTCTCAACTAGCCGTCACGGTGTTCAAGGTAGCAGACTCCAGTCAGCAATGGTCCTTCACTTTTCTTGGACACACATAAAAATGTATGCCGCTTAAGGAGTCTCTAACATATTTTCTGCACTCGCTACACCGTTCGAAGTACACCGGCTGAAGTAGTGGCACAGAAGGACTTGCGTTTATGGAAGAACTGCTTGGCGCTTCCTTAACCAGTCACTACCACAGACAGCTCCTTTCCACCTTCCGGCTGGCTTTCTGCGACCTGGCCGTGTAAGAAAACTAACAAATAGGTGACGTTTTCATTGAATGGGAGCAAAGGTTTATAGAATGATGTAGAGTGATATGAGACATTGCAGTTATTCTGTACTACATCCGGAACGAGTGTCCGGAAAAGTTGAAACACTAGCGACAATATTTCGCATCTCTCTACATAAAAGACAATGTCTTGACTCATCATCACCTAGTCCAAACCGCTAAGGATAGAAACTTGAAATTAGGACACGGTGTCGATGTTATATTGTAAGCATCGTTTAAGAAAGGATTTTCACCTAAGGGGGGCGAAATAGGGGATGAAATGTTTTTAAAAGCCTGTCGCTGTCACGCAGTTTTGAAATTAGAACTACGCACATTAGCTTCTCGATCAGAAAGGAAGAAAGACATGTTTCACAATTTTTGGAAACTTAGCCCCTAAGGGTGTGAAGTAGTAGGTGATCTTTTTTTAAGCAAATCATTAGTAAACAAAGATTAGAAAATTTTTAAAGCTTCATCTATGAAAATTGGTATTTTAGTTCTCTGTTGGAAATAAGAAATTACGTGCTTCAGTGTTTTAGGAAATGCAACTCTTAAGTGGGTGAAATTGAAGATGAAGCTTCGTATGGAAATATTTCATTACGAAAGAATTTTCGAAGCAAAATCTAAGAAAATTTGTATTTGACTTCTCGATTAGGAATAAAAAATAACGTGATCGAGTGTTTTTGGAAATTTGTCCCTAAGGAGGTGAAATGGGGCGTGAATGACTCACTGATTCATCATCATCTCACAGCCAAAACCGCCAAGATCAGAAACTTGAAATTTGGAGAGGACGTCGATCTTATACTATAGGCATCGTTTGGTAACGTATTGTTCTAAATTCCACCACTGGAATAAGCGATGAAAGATTTTTTTGAAACTATGTCGCTACTAAGGCAACTTTGAGGCTAAACCTACAAAAATTGATATTTGGTTTCTCTGTCAGAAATTAAAATATATGCATAAAAATTTTTGTAAATTAGACCACTAAGGGGGTAAAATAAAGTGCGAAAGCTATGTTAAAAATAAAAAATTGTTAAAGCATTTTTGAAGCTACATCTATGAAAAGTGGTATTTAACTTCTATCACATGTAAAACGTATGTGTTTCTGTGTTTTTGGAAATTCATCCCCACAGGGGGTCAAATAGGGGATGGGCGTTTAAACGGAAATATTTCATTACGTAAGAATTTTTGTAACTAAATATCTGAAAATTTGTATTTGACTTCCCAGTTAGAAACAAAAAATGCAATATGTGTTTCAGTTCTTTTTTTTTTTTTTTTTTTTTTGGGAAGTTAACTCCTGAGGTGGTGAAATAGGGGATGAAAAATTTTATGAAAATATTTCATTGTATTAAAAAACTATGAAACTTTGTATCTGACTTCTAAAGAAATATGTCTTGGGATGAAAGTTTCTATGGCAATATCACCACCACAAGAACTCAAAAGGCAAGATTAACAAAGACCTCCAACTCTATCTGTCAGAATCGCTTTCTGGTCAGAAATACATCCGAAAAACACCATGCTTGTATTGTCTTAATTAGAGTGCAAGGTAGAAGACGTCGCAATTTGTGAAAAACATAAAAATTCAAATAAAAGGAAACGAAAAAATCTGTGCAGACGATACAGTCAACGCGAGAGGAGCAGCGGACGCTAAGCTGGTAATAAATATGTTTCCAGTTCACAATAAATTTAAAAGTTATGTGAGACATGACACTGACGTGTAACTCATTATTGGTCTACGCTCGCTGCCTTGCTAATTAAGATTACAAAAAGCTCAACCCAACATAGAAGTGTCAGCAGAAACACGGCTGGGAGACAGCGTTTCGCATCTGTTCACCTCGTACCTACTTCAGCCTTTGAATATCAGTACGTCATCGTGTACATTCGGGAAAAGTCGTTTCACAAGGCAAGCGGAAATTGTTTTTGTTGTTGTTGTTGTTGTGGTCTTCAGTCCTGAGACTGGTTTGATGCAGCTCTCCATGCTACTCTATCCTGTGCAAGCTTCTTCATCTCCCAGTACCTACTGCAACCTACATCCTTCTGAATCTGCTTAGTGTATTCATCTCTTGGTCTCCCTCTACGATTTTTACCATCCACGCTGCCCTCCAATGCTAAATTTGTGATCCCTTGATGCCTCAAAACATGTCCTACCAACCGATCCCTTCTTCTAGTCAAGTTGTGCCACAAACTTCTCTTCTCCCCAATCCTATTCAATAGCTCCTCTTTGCCCGCATCCCGTGGTCGTGCGGTAGCGTTCTCGCTTCCCACGCCCGGGTTCCCGGGTTCGATTCCCGGCGGGGTCAGGGATTTTCTCTGCCTCGTGATGGCTGGGTGTTGTGTGCTGTCCTTAGGTTAGTTAGGTTTAAGTAGTTCTAAGTTCTAGGGGACTTATGACCACAGCAGTTGAGTCCCATAGTGCTCAGAGCCATTTGAACCATTTGAATACCTCCTCATTAGTTATGTGATCTACCCACCTTATCTTCAGCATTCTTCTGTAGCACCACATTTCGAAAGCTTCTATTCTCTTCTTGTCCAAACTGGTTATCGCCCATGTTTCACTTCCATACATGGCTACACTCCATACAAATACTTTCAGAAACGACTTCGCCCGCATCTTGTGGTCGTGCGGTAGCGTTCTCGCTTCCCACGCCCGGGTTCCCGGGTTCGATTCCCGGCGGGGTCAGGGATTTTCTCTGCCTCGTGATGGCTGGGTGTTGTGTGCTGTCCTTAGGTTAGTTAGGTTTAAGTAGTTCTAAGTTCTAGGGGACTTATGACCACAGCAGTTGAGTCCCATAGTGCTCAGAGCCATTTCAGAAACGACTTCCTGACACTTAAATCTATACTCGATGTTTACAAATTTCTCTTCTTCAGAAACGATTTCCTTGCCATTGCCAGTCTACATTTTATATCCTCTCTACTTCGACCATCATCAGTTATTTTACTCCCTAAATAGCAAAACTCCTTTACTACTTTTAGTGTCTCATTTCCTAATCTAATCCCCTCAGCATCACCCGATTTAATTTGACTACATTCCATTATCCTCGTTTTGATTTTGTTGATGTTCATCTTATATCCTCCTTTCAAGACACTGTCCATTCCGTTCAACTGCTCTTCCAAGTCCTTTGCTGTCTCTGACAGAATTTCAATGTCATCGGCGAACCTCGAAATTTTTACTTTTTCTCCACGAATTTTAATACCTACTCCGAATTTTTCTTTTGTTTACTTTACTGCTTGCTCAATATACAGATTGAATAACATCGGGGAGAGGCTACAACCCTGTCTCACTCCTTTCCCAACCACTGCTTCCCTTTCATGTCCCTCGACTCTTATAACTGCCATCTGGTTTCTGTACAAATTGTAAACAGCCTTTCGCTCCCTGTATTTTACCCCTGCCACCTTCAGAATTTGAAAGAGAGTATTCCAGTTAACGTTGTCAAAAGCTTTCTCTAAGTCTACAAATGCTAGAAACGTCGGTTTGCCTTTCCTTAATCGTTCTTCTAAGATAAGTCGTAAGGTTAGTATTGCCTCACGTGTTCCAACATTTCTACGGAATCCAAACTGATCTTCCCCGAGGTCCGCTTCTACCAGTTTTTCCATTCGTCTGTAAAGAATTCGCGTTAGTATTTTGCAGCCGTGACTTATTAAACTGATAGTTCGGTAATTTTCACATCTGTCAACACCTGCTTTCTTTGGGATTGGAATTATTATATTGTTTTTGTTAATAACGATAAAATAATGTTAGAATATTACTGTGACATTAAGAATAAAAAGAGTTCGCCTGATATCTCATCCTATAATAGTTATTGGCTATTGTTGACAACAACCGTTGAATGTTGGCGGTTTGGGGCTGATATCAGTAGCCTTTTCCTGAAGTAGCACAGTCAACGTCCTCCCACGTCTTCTCCTACCATCCTCCCCCCTCGCGCCTCCCGTGAATATCCCACTGCAGCGTCTGCTTGGATTGGTATGTCCTTATCTCGTGTATGAACAAACGAAGAGCGGTCCTAACCACCCTCTTTCATAACAGAGTATCTACGGAGTTCAATTTCCGCTTCCGTAACAGAGTGGCCAGCGCGACTGGCTGCAATGCTGGGTATCCAGATTCGATACTCGGCAGTGCCAGGGATCTTTCATTGGTCTGATGAGTGTTACGGGGTGCACTCTGTCTCGTGAGGCCAGCTGAGGCACTACTCGACCGATCAGCAGATGTTTCAAGGTCAACAAATCCTATAACGACCGGAAGAGCAGTGTGCTGACCAGATGCCTGTCCATACCGTTCCCGATGACACCACTGGCACAGCATGACACGGCGCTCGGTCGGGACCGACTGGCCCGTCTAGAGCCTGAACGCAGATCTTCACTCCACTTTAATTATAAGGCTTAGGGCGTCTTCTTACTAGCTCTGTTCAAATTAATCAAATTATTCACACATCAAAAAAAGTTTTGTATCACCTCGGTTCCGAGAGTTCCGGAACCTGTACAGAAAATTGGAATGAGGTCAACATAAACATCATTTCCACCCTTTTTTATTGCTCATGAAAACCACACATTGCATGTTGTACCACCATACAGCGAGACCTTCAGAGGTGGTGGTCCAGATTGCTGTACAACTCTCTTGGTAACTTTAATTTCCAGGGTTCCTTTTGTATGGTTCAAATGGCTCTGAGCACTATGGAACTTCTGAGGTCATTATTCCCCTAGAACTTAGAACTAGTTAAACCTAACTAACCTAAGGACATCACACACATCCATGCCCGAGGCAGGATTCGAACCTGCGACCGTAGCGGTCTCGCGGTTCCAGGCTGCAGCGCCTAGAACCGCACGGCCACTTCGGCCGGCCTCCTTTTGTATGTATTTCCTCTTTGAATCCCAATTGGTCGCAGCAGAACACAAATTCCTTACTGAACGGTGGGATACGTTTGTTTATCTCAGCTCATCCGCAGTTTGCAGTGCATCGCCAAGTTGACGCTTTGTTTGGAATTTCATTATCTTACGTCTTCCAGTTCTGTAGCACTGTTTGAAGTTACGCAACCATCCACTGCTTCAAATTGTTCAAATGACTCTGAGCACTATGGGACTTGACATCTGAGTTCATCAGTCCCTTAGAACTTAGAACTACTTAAACCTAACTAACCGAAGGACATCACACACATCCATGTCCGAGGCAAGATTCCAACCTGCGACCGTAGCAGCAGCGTGGTTCCGAAGCGCCTAGAACGGCTCGACCACAGCGGCCGGCTACGACTGGACACTTCCCTTGTAAAGAGCCCTTCCTGGCACGAAGTAACAATGCGGAGGCGACCGAACCGCTGTACTGACCGTCTAGACATGGTTGAACTACAGTCAACACGAGCCATGTACCTCCTTGCATTGCACTGTATGTCGCACGCAGTAATGTGTCACTATCTTGCACATCCTGGGAATTGTTTCGAGCATCGTTGAAACGCAGAAACACCAGTCTTGTGACAAGTGTCCACCCTTGAATTTCCGTAGTTTTCAAAAATGGTTCAAATGGCTCTGAGCACTATGGGACTTAACTTCGAAGGTCATCAGTCCCCTAGAACTTAGAACTACTTAAACCTAACTAACCTAAGGACATCACACACATCCATGCCCGAGGCAGGATTCGAACCTGCGACCGTAGCGGCCGCGCGGTTCCAGACTGTAGCGCCTTTAACCGTAGTTTTCCTTTTGCGGATTATCTCCCATGTACGTAATTATGTTTAAAACCCGCTCCATGGACAACGGTTGTCCTTTACTACGTTTCACTGGAAACGGGATTTGTGGCTCCCTGAACGACAAGGATGATAAAGTACATGTCTCGACACCTGTTTCACTATCTCTTTCACTTGTTAAGCATGTATCGTCATCCTTGTACTCCTCACGTACATTGTCCGCACAGTCGAGCGTATACACCACACATTCCCCTGACTTATCTCGCGTAGACGCTAATATTTCATCTGTCACTTCTTTCTCACTCTGCGAAATTCCTTGATTTTCTTTGCTTTGCTTTGTATCAACACCACTAGCTCTGTAGCACTGTTGTGAGTTACTCGTCGGCGAAGCAGTGCAACTACGCTCCGTAGCTCACCATTACATTCCTCTAGTTACGCGTCTGTTGCCATTACCAGCCAATATCGCGGTTGCATGATAGACAATATGTGGGGCGTCGACTGCCGTAAACATCATTGGCCTTTTGCGACCTCGAACAGAAACAGTTCCTTGCAAGCAGCTGTCGAAAGCGTACCAATGAATATAGACAGCATCTCGGCACAGCACCCGGCAGCGACTTTTCATTACGCGTCCGCTTCCTACAAAGCCAGTTTCAAGTCGTTTCACGTGTGTCAGCAACTTTGACAGATTTGGATACACCCACCTTGGATCTCATCGACTGTCACTCATCCCCCCGCCCATACCCCCCCCCTCTCCCCACACACATGCACACACACAAAGGGACGTCTAGTAGGTTACAATCTATTCCAGTCTTTATAAAAGAGACAAAACGAAAATTGTCTGAAAAGCCGGAGGATTATAACATTACCCGTAACGCAGTACAAAAACATAACAGTTAATATAATTACCACATCTACCTCTCAGTATTGTTTAATCACGACGTACCATATAAATCTTCGCACATTAATATATGATCGTGCCAAATGGAACTAACTCTGCTCCACTACCAGTTTGTCTGGTATTTGACTGCGAAGTCCGTGACTCCCCGATGAGTTACCACTTGAACAGCTACACTCTGCTTTTAACGTTAGGTAATGAAAAGTACAAAAAAGAAAAAAGAAAGAAAGAAAACGGACCCACCAGCAGCCCGCAAGGTAGCGCCCAGGTTTAAGCAGTTTAGCAATTCCAACGACAAATACATGTGACAAACTACAAACCAGAAAACAATATTCAAAGTTAAAGTTGTGTCAACCCTTAAACAAATGTTCCTGAGATTCACCGATAAAAGCGCTAAATAAGTTCCTTAAAAACAGTAGTAAGAGAATAAATTCACAAAACAGTGTACTTGTCATGCAAGAGTAAATGGCTCTGCTTTTAATACAATAAAGTTCATGATAACGTACTGAACGCATATTACGTAAAAGCACAACAGAACCAAAAACATAGAAAAGTAAAGTCGTGAAGTCGTAACGACGGGCAGCACTTTGAAGCAATCTGCAGAAGCTCCCTTGGTGGGCAGCCATGTCTTCACCACGGATTCATCTAACTCTTACTCTGACTGTTGTTTTCCCTTTTGAAATTTGTCGTGTATATTTGTCTTCGGGATTGTAAGTCAGTCAGAGTTAGCGCCAGCATGCGAGCTGCGCATGGATCTTAACACAAAGCGCGAAGGTTTATACAGCATTCAGTGAGGACAAGTACTGTTTGCAGTAAACTGCCGTTTATCCGAATCACGTTTATCCGAAATCCGCTTTATCCGAACACATTTTTCCGATTTTCGCGTCTCACATTGGCGCTGTCTGACGCATCCTGCAGCTACGCTTTTGGCTCTGAGGACTATAGTTCAAATGGCTCTGAGGACTAAGGGACTTGACTTCTGAGGTCATCAGTCCCCTAGAACTTAGAACTACTTAAACCTAACTACCTAAGGACATCACACACATCCATGCCCGAGGCCGGATTCGAACCTGCGACCGTAGCGGTTGCGCGGGTCCAGACTGTAGCGCCTAGAACCGCTCGGCCACCCCAGACGGCGCTTTTGGCTAGCTAGACTGACACTTGACAAGTTTCAGCTTGTCTGCGCCTGGAGCCATGCATTCGCTGGTGTTTTTCGGCAGTCTACTGCTAATCAGTGCACTGGCGCTTATCCAAAGTCCGAGTGTCGTCAATTCGTGCGTGAGTTGGTTGAAGATTAGGCGTTCTTCTTGTTCGTATTGCGTGGTTCCATGCCAATGCCATCTATTGGAACTCCTTGGAAGTACAGTACGTACAGTATTGCTCTATGCAGCGCGACATAGTCCTGTCGAAACCGACAATGAGAGTGGGGCGTCAAACACTTTCCGCCTATTGTACCTACATCAGACGAAGCTATTGGAATTTGCGCAGCTGAATAAGTATTAAGGAGAAAAAAGGACATTTTACTAATAACTATATTTGCACATTCAAGAACAAATAAAATTTTCAGCGAACACAACAGCATAATTAACGCACACAAGGAGTGTTAGACAATGTCAAAGAGGTCTATTTAACACAGTGCACTTTGCGCCGTCACACACGAAATATATTGTTCACACAATTCCAACACTCCTCCTTGAACTTATATTTTGTGTGGGACAATTTACGAAGTGCATTCGAGGATGGTGGTCTTACGAGAAAAGTAGGATTATTACGTGAGTTAATTACCACTCGTCTGGACAAATGTAAGAGTGTAGACGAATACGTTAACAAAATAATAACCACGTCGAACCGACTGAGAAACATCAGATTAGAGATCGCTGACGAATGGATAGGAACATTGCTGTTGGCAGGACTGCCCGAAAGGTATGCACCTATGATTATGGGACTTGAAAGCTCGGGTATACCAATCACAGGCGACAGTGTTAAGGTGAAAATCCTGAAGGACGTAAAGAGTGCTCCAAGCTGTTGTACATTGGAGAAGGAAGGTGCGTCTGCTCTCTACTCAAAAAACAAAAAGGAGAAACCGGTGAGGTGCTATAACTGTCAGAAGATGGGACATATTGCGTCTCAGTGCAGAGAAAAAGTAAGCCCAAGATCAGACACTCAGCAAAAGAGGTATGTTACTGATGGCCCAGAGAGAAGGACCAATAACTAAGATAAGGCACTCTCATGTTTTTATTCTTTTGGTGGGTTGAGTAATCGTGATATGGAATGGATTTTAGACTCAGGTGCATCTGTGCATATTGTTAAAGATAAATCACTTCTTTATGACATCAAAGATAAGACTCATATGGGAATATCTACTGTTGATGGCAACAAGCTCCAGTGTCACCTGGCTGGGAAACTAGATCTACATGTATGTGTAAATGGTGAATCAGATATGGTTACAGCACACAATGTTCATTATGTGAAAAATGTGGCAACTAACCTGCTGTCTGTAGGGGAAATTGTCAAGAAAGGAAATACAGTCACTTTTGACATGCAGGGTGCAAGAGTAATCAGTGAAAGTGGTGAAGTTATAGCTACAGCAAGTAACGAAAGGGGTATTTTTAAGTTGGATACCATTGACAGTAAACATAAAAATGTTAGTGATTCAGTATATTCAGCAGAAGGTTTTTAATGGCACCGGAGGCTTGGACATCTAAATAGAAAGAGTATGTCTATAATAAAGGATATGGTAAAGGGAATACAGAATTTTAGTGTGTCCAAGGATCCTTGTGAGACATGTATAAAGGGAAAACAAGCAAGGTTACCCTTCAAGACTAGTAAGAGTAAATCCACAGAAGTCTTACAGTTAACCCACACAGATGTATGTGGCCCGATGGAGTGTGAATCCATAGGTGGGAGTAATTATTTTCTTACGTTTATTGATCAAGTGAGAGATATCTTTGAGAGATATCTTTGAGGAATATTGCAATATGGTTGAAAGGTGGACGGGAAAAAAGATCAAGATCATCAGGTCTGATAATGGGAGAGAATATATTAACCATAAATTGAAGAAACTTCTGGCAGAAAAGGGAATCAGGCATCAAACTACCATGAGGTACAGCCCATCTCAAAATGGGGTTGCTGAAAGGGCTAATAGGACCATTGTTGAGAAAGCAAGGAGCATGATGACTGACGCTGAATTATCCAAAGATTTTTGGGCGGAGGCAGTGTCAACAGCTGTATATTTGAACAATAGATCACCTACAAAAGCATTAAAGAATAGAACCCCTTATGAGATATGGATAGAAAATAAACCTGATCTAAGCAATATAAGGGTTTTTGGGTGTGATGCAATGGCACATATTCCAAAACAGCTAAGAGGAAAATGGGATCCGAAAGCTAAAAAGTATATTTTTGTAGGCTATTGTGAAAATTCAAAGGGCTACCGATTAATGGATCAATTGACTAAAAAGATTGTCACAAGTAGAGATGTAATATTCTTTGAAAATAGAAAGGACTCAAAAGAGAGCAAAACCACTAAGTCAACTGCACCTAGTTCAGAAGGTGAAACCTTGTGTGAGGAAATAGAAAGTGAAGAAGAGGAAGACGACAGCCAAGGACAAATGGATACAATTTATGATGACAGTGAGTTAGAGGATGAAAAAAATGAAGAAAACAATGTAAGGCGTTCTTCTCGTGTACCAAAACCGAAGTAATATCCGGATTTTGAGATGTATACAGCACAGTCTTTTAATGATGAGCCAAGAACATCAGAAGAAGCAATGAGTGGCCCAAACTCTCAAGAATGGAAAGAAGCGATGAAGAGAGAATTAGAATCTTTATATCAGAACGAAACCTTTCAATGGGTAGATATGCCAGGAGATAAGAAACCACTGCAGGCAAGATGGGTATTCAATTTGAAGAACCCTGAAAGCTCATCACCAAAATACAAAGCAAGACTTGTGGTAAAAGGATATTCACAAAAACAAGGGGTAGATTACGAAGAAACTTTTTCACCTGTAGTCAAGTATGCATCATTGAGATATCTTTTAGCCTTGGCAGTAAAACGAAATTTAATAATTCATCATATGGATGTTAAAACGGCATATTTAAATGCGAAATTGGAGGAGGAGATATATGTCATTCCACCAAGGGAAGCCATAAAAACCAGATCAGAAAGAAATGGGAAATTGGAGGAGGAGATATATGTCATTCCACCAAGGGAAGCCATAAAAACCAGATCAGAAAGTAAAAAGATTTGGCGTTTGAGAAAAAGTATTTATGGACTTAAACAAAGTGGACGTTGCTGGAATCGATGTCTACATGAAACTCTAATAAATATGAATATGAAGCAATCCAAGGCAGATCCCAGCATTTACTATAAAGGGAGAAAAGAAGAAATAATAATAATGGCGATATGGGTGGACGATTTCTTTATCCTGACTGAAAGTGAAGGCCAAATGAGAATTTTCAAGAAACAGCTGAAAACCAAGTTTAAGGTGCATGATTTGGAAGAAGTCAAACGTTATTTAGGTATGCAGATTACTAAGGATGAAGAAAGACAAGAATTGAGCATAAGTCAATCATCATACACGGAAAAAATATTAAAGGAATTTGGCATGAGTGATTGCAAACCCATAAGTACTCCAATGGAAGTAGGAGTGAAGTTAAGTGTAAATGAGACTGATGTGGAATGTGACAAGAATGTTCCTTATTTAGAAGCAGTAGGGAGTCTGTTATAATTGTCTCAAACGTCACGACCCGACATTGCTTTTGCCACGAATGCAGTGAGCAGATATTGCAGAGACCCAAAGGAAAAGCACTGGAAAGCTGTAAAGATACCTAAGAGGAACCTCAAACTATGAGTTAAAATGCCATAGAGATGGTAACGCAAAACTAGAGGGATATAGCGATGCGGACTGGGGGAGTGAATTGGGAGACAGACACTCCACCACTGGCTGCTGTTTTAAATTAATGGGGGGCCTCACATCATGGTCCTGTCAAAAGCAAAAAACTGTTGCATTGAGCACCGTAGAGGCCGAGTATATGGCACTATCTTGCACCACACAGGAAGCATTATGGCTACGAACATTAATAAGTGAAATAGAACCCAATTTAATTGAGGAACCTACAACCATCTTCTGTGACAATAAGGGAGCCATAAACCTAGCTAAAAATGATGTTACTAATGCTAGGACAAAGCACATTGATATACGGCACCATTTCATTCGGGACCACGTAGAGCGACAGAACATTGCCGTGGACTATCTGCGCACAGAAGACATGTTAGCTGACCTTCTGACCAAACCCTTGGAAAGGGAGAAGTTTGAGAAGATTGTGGGACTATTTGGTTTATCTTGTGGAAGCAACACACAAAATATAAGTTCAAGGAGGAGTGTTGGAATTGTGTGAACAATATATTTCGTGTGTGACGGCGCAAAGTGCACTGTGTTAAATAGACCTCTTTGACATTGTCTAACACTCTTTGTGTGCGCTAATTATTCTGATGTGTTCGCTGAAAATTTTATTTGTTCTTGAATGTGCAAATATAGTTATTAGTAAAATGTCCTTTTTTCTCCTTAATACTTATTCAGCTGCGCAAATTCCAATAGGTTATGGGCCCAGTGTGCATTTGGAATAAGTATATCAATAAAATAGTAGGGAGAAAGTATTGGAAAAGTTCCAATTTACGTGAAGTACGAGTTATCCTTACAAGACGATCGCAATTTTTTTCCGCATTACTTTTCGGTGTTCTTTACGGCAATAAAAAGCAAGTTACCGTTAAGAATGAGTGCGGCACAAATTCCAATAGAAGCCGAGCGTTTAACAATTTAACAGTGGACGTACAATGCACTGTTGTGTTGCCGCGTGGACGTAGTTAGGACTGGGTAGAGGGGATAGATGTATCGAATGTTTTCATTCGATGACTGCCACAGCCTGGTTTCAAAAGTGAAAAGCTTTGTCTAGTGCGTCTTGACTGTTGTAAAATCGTCCGTCTGCGTGTTTTCGATTTAACGTTTCGTGATCTCGCTGCATGCTTTAAAATGTCCAGAGATAAAAGTGGCAAAAACCCATAAAAGAATCACTCGAGTGTCGGTAAAAAAAATAACACTGAACGTGTCTACGGGCGTGAAACGAAAAAGAATATGATATCGTTGGAACAAAAACTTGGCGCTTTGCAGAGAATTGATGCTGTTGATCCACTCCTAAAGTTGCTGCGGATTTGAACGTCGGTAGGAGGACGTAGGAAGACAAATCGAACAGAAATTGAAAAATTTTGTTCCATCCAAGCGTCAGGCAGCGCAGTGAAATCTCAAAAAACAATGAGGAAAGGTGCACATCCTCAGTTATAAGAGGCCTTATTTTTGTGGCACGAACAAATAAGAGCCAAGGGTGTGCCAGTTTCAGCTCCTCTACTTCGTCCAAAAGCGATGACTTTTTGCGAGCTAACTGAAGGAAAGGAGAAAGAATTTCTCGGAAGTGATGGCTGGCTGGATCGGTTCAAGAAGCGGCATGCCATTCGTGAAATTGCCATCAGCGGCGAATCATTATCGGAAAGGGGGGGGGGGGGAGGGGAGGGGTGGCGTATGAAGCCGCTATCGCTGATTTTAAGAAGAAACTGCACACATTCGTCGACAAAGCAAGTTATACCAGCGATCAACTTTACAACTGTGATGAAACCGGGCTGAATTACAAAATGTTGCCAACCAAAACGCTTGCCTCAAAACAAGAAAAAACGGCATCCGGGTACAAAAAAGCAAAGAAAGAGTTACTGTCCTCGTATGCAGTAATGCCACTGGCAATCATAAGCTACGCCTTACTTCAATTGGCAAATCCAAAAAACCAAGAGCATTTAGACGGCAACCAGCTGATAAACCTTTGCCACTGTGGTACACGAATCAGTCTAAGGCGCGGATGAACGGTGCCATCTTCAAAGAGTGGTTCGAGGCAGAGTTTGTTCCAACTGTAGAAAAATACATGGAGAAAAATGGACTTCCTCGAAAAGCGCTGCTTCTTGTGGACAACGCCCAGATGATCTACAAGATGGGCATTATCCCACCAAACGTCACGTCTCTATGTCAACTGATGGACCAAGGTGTTCTCGAGGAGATGAAAAAACATTACAGACGCAAGCTGCTGGAATACTTAATCGGTGCGATTGATGCTGAAGAAGATTTTGTGCAAGCTCTTAAAAAAATCGATGTTTCAAGTGTCATTCATTATTTGCTGAAGCTTGGAATCTGTTCCTCGAATTTCTCTTGTTAGGTCTTACAAAAACTCTTAGATCATAAGGCAACTCTTCAGTGGTGGGAAGAAGGAGGCAACACCGAAACTCAAGTTGACGTGCCAGAAACATATGAAAATGACGTAATTTTGGTGAATTTACTGGAGAAGCTATCGGGTTGTGAAGACGCGAACTTCGAAGACGTTGAAGGGTGGATGGAAAACGACTTTTTTGACTTGACTAAGGAAGAAATCGTCCAAACTGCGACCTATCACAAAGCGTCAGAAGAATATGTCTCTGATGACGAAGCAGAGAAAAAGATTCCTCACACAGTCGGTTACGAAGCGATCCAAACCGCCCTGGAGTACGTCAGCCAACAGGAGACGACGACTTATTCCGAAATCGTTTGTTTCCAACGTTGGAGATATATCGCCCCAACAAAAGTTTCTCAAGCCATAAACAAAAAACCATTATAGATATTTTTACCAACAAATAAATCCTAATGAAGCGTCCAAGAACTTCAACGTCCATAAGTTAAAGGTTTATTTTTTTACTTTAAAGTTTATCTAGACAAACTTCCCGTTCCTTTGAGTAATCTCTAGATTTGTTTCATAATTTTGTACAGAAGTTTATTTTTTATTCAAAAGAGTAGGTAATAGAATTAAAATTCCTGTTTTTTCCTGCTGCCAAATGAGGCGGATTTTTTCTGTAAGAACACAAAATAAACTAGCTTTGTTATTCAGCATTTAAAAACTCTGAGTTTTCAATCCTACTCTGGCGCCTTTTTAACCTGTCAACACAATTCTTTCAGTCAAAACCATGCAGGCTAATTCACGACCATATCAATAACATTCTACGTACCCTGCGCACGTTTTACGATCATGTTTCGCGGTATTGACGCAATTCGGGGTGTTTCACGCGTGAAAACAGGACTTTTTATTCGAAATTTTCGTTATCCTAACCGGCAGCTATCCCGATCATTTCGTATAAACGGGAGTTTACTGTATTTATTTAAGAATTTATTTCACCTGGAAGATTATGTCTTCAGGCCGTCTCTTATATCTAATCGGAGATCCTTAGTTGGTTGATATTAGATTACGTACAGTACATGAGTAATACATAATAATCATTATATGATATTTGTGAAATGTCGGTCTAGTTAACACTGTGTTAACTAGTTTCCTCGCTACGTTTTCCCGTTGTGAGTAAGGTGCTTAACAAGTGTGCGGCGACAGTACAAAACGAATCATATCCGGAGAAGAGCAAGAATTAATACGTTAAGATCAGTAGATGAGATGGAGGAAAGGAAACAGAAATAGCTAGGGATGAGGAAGCATGAATAGTGTTGACTAATTGCTACTGTAACAACATTATCTGTTATGTTGTTTATACTATTTTCCACATGCTTTGTCTGATAATTGTCGTTTTTACCTGTCTTATCACTAGTCCTGATGGTGACTGCAAATAGCGCTTCAAACGGATCGCCTTTTAATAATTGTAACGATATGGGCAGTGCACTGAGGTCGCGTGCTCCCCAGTATAACTGTGTCAAATTTAATGATCTTCTAGTTGAAGTTTCATACTGGAAACTTTCGTGGTCGTACTTCAACCACAAACCTACAGTGTGAATTAGAATTAGAGTTTCGAGGATTCTATTCATGAGTCCACATCAATTCAATATCTGACAACTTTCGTTTCCAAGCGTTAGATGACTTACGTCAACATTTTTCAGCGTTGTTTAGTCAAGAGGTACATTGTCCAAATAAACTTCACGGCTCATGTCACGATAAATCCGTCAACGGCACCAAAATTCTTTCTATCTGGCCTCATTGCGTTCATCCTGAACGAATCTAAAGATAGATCTCAACAGGTTACATGCTCCAAGCCTGATAGACCTATTTTGTCTTGTCAGTTGGTTAGCCATATCTCGTAATCAAAAAGCCGAGCGGCATACTTCACATTTTCTTTGATTTTAAAACACACATATCCACATTTATACTGGACTGGGAATCGCATTGTATTGTAGAGTACGTGGAAGATTATATTGTGTACAGCTATATTTCCCCACACTCTTTCCTTCCATTCAGAAATGGTTAAGGATATATTAATCATACCTTGTAAAGACTGAATACTAAAAACTTTCAGGAATTTTCAGGGATGTTAGAGATGGATAGATATATCAGTTTGAAATGAGGAAACTTGATCAGCAAACTGTAGACCCTATAGCTATACGTGAGAATGGAAAAATTAGAAGTTAATCTTTGATCTGCTGACGATGGTAAAAACCCGCGGGAACACTTTTTTTGTAATAATCTTGCGTAAACAGCACTTTTCACACAACCCCACAACAAAGAACAAAGTGTGATGAGTTCAAGTGAGCGAAACAAGATATCATCTTTTAGGAAACGTTACGATCTACCTATTTTTTTCGGGCTTTCCTACTCCACAATTACAGGAGGGACTAGATTTATAATAACAAATCAGTTTTTTAATAGTACAAACAACTTTTCGTAGGTTCTTACACTCTACTGGCGAATTGGTGAAATTATCTCACAGTATATCCAGTTTCTTAAAATGAATTATGCCTTCTGTTTCAATTACAGTTGTATTTTCAGGTAACCGATTTCGACTGTCTCAAAAGATCTAAAAGGAAAATTAGAACTTCTGTATAATTTGCACATCGCATAGAAAGTACAGTGAGATAATGAAATTTTCGTACTCAACGATTCATAAAAGGACTATGCGTTTTAAAATGGTTCAAGTGGCTCTGGGCACTATGGGACTTAACATCTGAGGTCATCAGTCCCCTAGAACTTAGAACTACTTAAACCTAACTAACCTAAGGACATCACACACGTCCATGCCCGAGGCAGGATTCGAACCTGCGACCGTAGCGGTCGCGCGGTTCCAGATTGTAGCGCCTAGAACAGCTCGGCCACTCTGGCCGGCTATGCGTTTTAAACTAAGTTAAAAAGTACTCTGCTAAACTGTATAAGCCAGAATAAAAAAGAATAAAAATCATTCACTACTGACACCTGGTAGTGGTTAAAAGCGATAAAAAATTTTAGATCTTTTGATGGCTGTTTGAGACGGTCATAACCAATTACTTGAAAACGTAATTGTGATTGTATCAGAAGATAGAAATTGTTTTAAGAATAACAGCAACCACCATCGTCTCCGAAACGTCACGGTTTATACATTTAGCTTTGAAGGTTTTGGCTCAGTTGTTTTCGATTCTGGGTTCTTTATTACGCCTGAAAATTTTGTACCGAGCGACGGGCTGTAGTGGTTTGCGTACTTGACTTACATTAAAGAGAACAGAAGTTTAAATCACCGATTGCCCATCCAAATGTAGGTATTACGTAATTTCCCTAAATTGCTTAAAGCAAACGATAGAAACGCACATGGCCGATTCCTTCCCTAGCCCTGCTCAATCCGTGCTCTAATAACTTCGCCGTCGACAGGATATTAACCCTTAATCTTTTCTCCTCTTGAAAATGAGTATCGTCGTCACAGAATATTTTGAGGATTGTAGCTGGACTAAACTAAATCAAATCCGCAGCATAATTCCACTCGTTGCGCTGTCTCCACCTCCAGACCTTACTGCAGAGGTCAGGAGAACAGACAGAGCACATGAATGGCCGTGTAAGCCACGTATTTCCCGTCGGCTCTCATTGTAACAGCAAGAGAGGCCAGAAAGGGCGGCACCTGCATTCCGCGCGTCGTTTTGTCGGACCACGTGCTGCAGCTAAACAGCACAATGCCACGCCGCTAACCTCGCGAAGAATGTCTGGCAGCGTGACCACGTTCCTCCTCTATTTTAAACCGCCAGCACCGCGAATGCTTCTCGATTCCGCGTCTGCCGTGCGCTCGCATTGCTGCAACTCCACTCCTTTGGGCATGCGCAGTTACCCGCCAACTCACGAGGCGTATCTCTTAAGCACTTAACGATCGGTAACTATCGTCCCACATTGTCGCTGAGGTAACTACTACCTGGAAAGAAAACGTAGAAACACATCCAGCTACCCTTCACAAATTTATTTCTGTCACTGCTGCGCGGTGTGGGATCCTTACCAGATAGGACTGACAGAGTACATCGAAAAAGTTCAAAGAAAGGCAGCAGGTTTTGTATAGTCGCGAAATATGGGAGAGAGTGTCCGAGAAATGATACATGATTTGGGCTGGAAATCATTAAAAGAAAGGCGTTTTTCGTTGCGACGGAATCTTCTCACGAAATTCCAGTCACCAACTTTCTCCTCCGAATGCGAAAATATTTTGTTGACACCGACCTACATAGGGAGGAAAGATCACGACGATAAAATAAGGGAAATCAGAGCTTTTACGGAAAGATATAGGTGTTCATTCTTTCCGCGCGCTATACGAGATTAGCCGACCGGAGTGGCCGAGCGGTTCTAGGCGCTACAGTCTGGAACAGCGCGACCGCAGCGGTCGCAGGTTCTAATCCTGCCTCGGGCATGGACGTGTGTGATGTCCTTAGGTTAGTTAAGTTTAAGTAGTTCGAAGTTCTAGGGGACTGATGACCTCAGCAGTTAAGTACCATACTGCTCAGAGCCATTTGAACCATATACGAGATTTGAGTTCAAAAATGGTTCAAATGGCTCTGAGCACTATGGGACTCAACATCTTAGGTCATAAGTCCCCTAGAACTTAGAACTACTTAAACCTAACTAACCTAAGGACATCACACACACCCATGCCCGAGGCAGGATTCGAACCTGCGACCGTAGCAGTCCCGCGGTTCCGGACTGCAGCGCCAGAACCGCACGGCCACCGCGGCCGGCGAGATTTGGCTAATAGAGAATTGTGCAGATGGTTCGATGAACCTTTTGCCAGGCACTTAAATGTAATTTGCAGAGTATCCATGTAGATGTAGATACAGTACGTTGTATCTGATGCACTCATAATTTTCGTCACTCCCTGTTTGCTTGTATTATGCTTAGTCAATATCCGATCTCTGAGCCGAAGGACACCTAAGGAAAGCAGCAATTGGGAAGTGAGTGAGACAGAGTTGTACGCCTCTATGTTGTTCAGTCTGCACGTGCAGCAAGCAATTAAAAAGAAACCTAGGAGAAAGTTGGAAAATGAATTAAGTTTCAAGGGCAAGAAATAAAAACTTTTAGGTTTATCAGTGACACTGTTATTCCGTCAGAGACGGCAAAGGACATGGCAGATCTGATGAACGGATAGTGTCTGAAAAGAGATTATAAGATGAACATCAACAAAAGTATAACAAAGGTAACGGAAAGCAGTTGAATTAATACAGCTGATGCTGAAACGGTTAAATTAGAAAGTGAAACACTGATAGTAGTACACGAGTTTTTCTACTGAGGGTTCAAAATAATTGACATCAGAAGTGAAGAGAATATGAAATGTAAACTGGCAACTGGCATAAAAAATTTTCCGAAAAAGATAAATGAATGCGTTATGAAGTCCTTTCTGCAAATATTTGGAGTGTAGCGTGATATGGAAGTGAAATAGGGTGTTGTGTGATGTCCTTAGGTTAGATAGGTTTAAGTAGTTCCAAGTTCTAGGGGACTGATGACCACAGATGTTAAGTCCCATAGTGCTCAGAGTCATTTGAACCATTTTTTTAAAGTGAAATATGGACGATAAACAGTACTGACAAGAAGATAATCATTTTAAATGTGATACTACAGAAAATTCTAAACATTAAATGGCTAAATGGAGTAATTAATGAAGTGGTGCTGAATCAAACTGGGGAGAAAACTGCTGTATGGCACAACTTCGCTGATAGAAGGGATACTTTGATAGGACACATCCTCAGCCGTGGAGGTAATTGAGGGAAGCGTGTGCTTGACTGTGGGAAGGGGAGGAGAGAGGTTAGGATGCAAAAATTGTAGAAGGAGACCAAGGATTGAATACAATAAGCTGGTTCAAATGGATGTAGCGTGCAGTAGTTATCCAGACTGAAACATTTTACATAAGATAGTCTAGGGTGGAAAACTGCTTCATCTAGTCTTTGGGCTAACGACTACAACAGCAACAACAACGGCCAATATCTGTCCCATTTTAACAACAGCATAGCCAGGAACAATACAGAAACCTGGAAAACACAGTGATCCTTGGTCGGCATACAACACCCGTTTCGCTGTAAAGCGTGGTCGAAAATCGCTTCTCTACACTATTACACACAAATATTATCTCCCCTGATCCGTTATCAGGCTAATAAAACATGGCTATTGCTCTCTCAGAAGCTACAATCTACATAACAAACAGCGTCAGTTCGTCCACAGTTCGTAATAACTATACTCGTTTAGAAGAACGAGCCTCAACTCATTATTTATTTATATACACCTGAATGTCTCAGAACAAACGACAGGAATGCTTTACCTCTCTTCATTTTAGACGATGGATAAGTGTGTTCTCCTACACCTTTCGTACCAGTTCCCGCAGCAAAGGTTAACTTGGTTGGTTGTTTTTGGGGAAGGAGACCAGACAGCGAGGTCATCGGTCTCATCGGATTAGGGAAGGACGGGGAAGGAAGTCGGCCGTGCCCTTTGAAAGGAACCATCCCGGCATTTGCCTGGAGCGATTTAGGGAAATCACGGAAAACCTAAATCAGGATGGCCGGACGCGGGATTGAACCGTCGTCCTCCCGAATGCGAGTCCAGTGTTTAACCATTGCGCCACCTCGCTCGGTCAAAGGTTAACTGAAGGATTATTGGTAATGAAACGGATAAACTCTGTAAGACAAATCATACTCAACTTTCTGACGACAGGAGTTGCGAGACACATGATGTTAGGTACAAATCATTGGCCACTAAATTCAATTAACTCTTCATAACAACACTCGATAACATCTGAATAAAAATCACACCTTCGAAAGTAGATCAACAAGATTTACATAGACAGACTCGCATAAATCACTGGTAGACACCACTTTTGTCAACTCTGCTGTAACAGATATCACCAAAATCATAAGGTGATTCTTCTGACTGTAATAACCTACCCGGATAGCCACGCCCGTTAGTACACCGCTTTCGCGATTCAAGGAAGCGTGCCGGCCTCGCATCCAATCTGCCCGGAGGATTAACGACGAGGGCTGGTGCGCCATCCAGCCTGGATGTGGTTTTTGGGAGGTTTTCCACATACTATTAGGTGAATAACGGGTTGGTACTCACGTTCTGCTTCAGATACACGGTTCGCAAACATTCAGAAAACGTTCGCACACTTTCACATGGGATAACGCTAGACGCAGACAGTTGGAGTACACAAATTCCGCCCCGAGGGGGAATGGGGTGACGACAGGAAGAGCATACGGCCATCCTCTAACATTATCAAATCCGAAAATTAACATCCCGAGTCTGTGAAGATGCGGGACAATGGCCGTGAAAAATAAGATTCTTCTGATTGAAGTGGAGTTCCAACCACAAAACTGCAATCTTCTGCTGAACTGATGATGCACGAGATTGTGTCCACCTAAAATTACCTTTGTAGAAAGTTCACGATTCAAGGAATATTTCCTGAAAGACTGAAATAAGCAGCAGTAATACACTTGTGTATAAGTGGAAATTAGCATGTGACCTCTAATTTTAAACTTATCTCCCTACTTCTCACGTTGCCGATATTTTTGGGAAGGCTGCTTGTAAAAGATCATTGCACTACTTTTTCGACAACTTTTTGTGTAACTGCCCAGTTTGGTTCCGCAAAGGAATCTCTACAGAAAAAGCAATATACAGTCTCTCAAACTCAGTTCTGCTAGAACTAAACAAGAATTGTCGGCATTACCAAGGTCTTCGACTGAATACATCATACAATTTTGCTAAGGAAACTACAATGTTACGTTGTTAAAGGTATCAGTTCGTAGCGCGACAGCTGTGAAGCCAATTTTTGTTTAGAAACCGGGTACGAATAGCGATTCTTGTCTGAAAATCATCTTGACTCAGTTTGCACAAAGTCTTGTCGGTGTACGTATCGCGTCAAATTAACGTTAAAACTAGAGCGTTCGAAAACCATCCTCATCTTCTTCGTCAGGAGATGACTGACTGCAGGAAGCAAAGCCTGCCTCCTTTGTAGTGACATTCAAGCTTGTCGTTAGCCGGTTCTCATTGCTTCAAATTCTAACTTATATTGGCGGAATGACTCCACCTGGAGGGTGGGATTCGCATGTGCAAAAACAGCAGGAAATCGGCAATGAGGCAGTAATTCCCTTTTCCCGTCAGGCTGCGATTGAGAGACGGAATGGGAATTGAATTTCAAGCATCACCTATCCCCTTAAGAATTGCGACTTTTTGTTTTATTTCTTTGAAGACGCTACTTCTCAAGTGCTCATCTTCAGGCACCACTGAGGTTGTAACCTCCATCTCTGTTAAAACTGTTGGTACACGTGCGAATTTCTACCGCTTGTTTTATTGGAAGATCCCAGTAAGAAGATGCATAGGAGAAGATCTTCGTATGACCAGAATTGATCTTATGCCCTTCCATAGGCTATATCCCGTTAGTGCTGATGCCTGAGTGCTAGCACTCGGCTACGGTGAGGATTGCCTGCCCTACGTAATCTTTGCCACATTCATATGGCATACTGTCGACACCAGGTGCTCCCAGATGCAGACTGCCTTTCACTGGACGCCGCAAGTCCTCGCGTGGAGGTCTTGTACCATATTTATCTAAAATGCATCCCAATTTTTTAGGTGTCGCTCCGTAGAATGGAAGGAATGCTGTGCATTTATCTTCCGTTAGCTGAAGCAGTTTGCCGCCCCTGCATTTACCATCGAATCAGCTCTATAATTTGATGCGGTTGATGTGTTTTACCTGAACACATTTAAATTCCATTTGAAACGGTCTATACACTGAGAAATCTTTGAACAAGGAGACCGCAGCGAAAAACTTCGAGATCATTTTCACTTAATGCCTGATGAACATGGATACCATACGGACGAAATCAGCTATGGAGTATAATTTCCCAGAAAGTAGTGCTGGTAACTACGGAAATCATCACCCCCCCCCCCCCAGTCCTCTGCTATTTTTCATGTAGAAATATGAAGATCGAGAGTTAATTCGGAAACAATATCTGCACTTCTAGCGTCTCCAATATCTCTTCCGATTTGTCTCAAATGATTGTAGGTTGGTTGCAACTATTTCGAATTCGTGTCTTAAGTCACCGAAAAATTTGTGGTGACAGTGGTGGACGATCTTGATATCTGTGCATAAAACCGTTCTCCTTATAGTTAATTTTGGTAACATTCTGCAGCTAAGCGTATCGGGTGCTTATTCGTTACGATATTCTGTTACTAAACGGAAATAAACAAACGGAAAATCACAACGAAAAATTTGACAATACACCACCAAAACGCCTCTTTTTAGAGGCGAGTAGCAGGAGGAAATAAAAGTTCGATATCTATTATTCCTCTGTCCTAGCTCATACAAGCTTCGGTTGATTGGTGTAGCGTGCGAGCGTCGCATGTCGCAATGCCAAGGAAAGTTTGTAACATTATCATCGAAGCGATGCAAGATAAAAAAAAAACTTTAAAAAATATTTAATTCTGAGAGCACTTTCCAACAGTGCTAATTTTTTCCATGTTGCCATTTGAAATTCTCAAGTTGAGTTCGGTTCTCCATTTTCCAGTAGATTCTATGCCACATGTGGTTTACTACATACGGATCGCCTTTTTGGTTTCCTTTATATGCATTTGACTCGAAAAGGATAGGACGCACCGTTTCCGAGAAAAATAACCTGTGCGTTAGCTCTGAACATCCTGTTTAGACAGCCGATACTGTACTGTGAGAAGTTACATACATGTGCACTACATACTTGGATATGCCAGTGATAAGTATCTCAGCACAAGCGTACAAAATAGATAGGGCTACAGCCATCTACATTCGGTGCAGAGAGAAAGATCACACAGATGTTTCTTATTCTGACAGAATAAATATTGGTTGTTTCTGTGAAGATGGTGCTGTTGATCGTGCAAGAAGGAGCAATGTCTACCAACATGCGTCTGAATTCGACAGCGACAGCATTGTCGCCTACTGAAACTGTGGCTCTTTGTTCGATGATATTGTTGCTCGTATTGGTCAGTATCTCACAACTTTCATGCAGATGTGGAATCGACAGCATCAAGGGGGCCATATTTACGCCGTGCAGGATCTCAACGGCCCCAAGCAAATAGCGCCCGAGAGGACAGAAATATTCTTCGCCGTGCAGGAGTTCAAAAAATGTTTCAGATGGCTCTGAGCACTATGGGACTTAACTTCTAAGGTCATCAGTTCCCTAGAAATTAGAACTACTTAAACCTAACTAACCTAAGGACATCACATACATCCATGCCTGAGGCAGGATTCGAACCTGCAACCGTAGCGGTAGCGCGGTTCCAGACGGTAGCGCCTAGAACCGCTCGGCCACCCCGGCCGGCCGTGCAGGAGTGTACAGCCACTTCACATACCTTGATTTAGAAAATAGGCTTGTTTGTAGCAAGAGAAATATCCACACGTATGATAGAACGACTTTTGAATCACCACAGACTACCATCACGGCGATATTTGTTGAGGTTTCTGTTGATACGGCAAAAGAGATAGGTGCGCCGACAGCGGTGTGCCCAATGAAAACAGTGGACGAAGGACTACCGCCTCGTTGTATTTTCAGAAGAGTCCCATTTTTTCATACAGAATCACAATGGGCGTATCAGTGTGTGAAGGGTCCGAGGAGAATGAAGGTTGTCAGAGTGCATTCATCATCGTCATCATCATCATATGAGCCCAGCACTTGACATGATGATGTGGTGAGTATTGGGTACATAACACGATCACCTCTGGTTCGCGCAGCTAGCAATTTGTACAGCAGCCGTCACATTTCTGACCTGTCAAGGATGGCAGGTGAGGTCTATGTTCACGGTCTCCCTGTCATCTTTCAACAAGATAACAGAAGACCGCAAATTTTCCACGTTGTCTTGAACTGACTCACTACACAAGGTACCCGACTGTTTATTACTACAGATGAACTCCAGCACAGAGTTGAAGCATCACTGTCAACCAAGGTCGGTTCGACTCGAAGTCGAGCTGGGTCAGAACCACTGTTGATGCAAGAGGTGGCAGCTCGGTTTAATGAATTTCACACCCTAAGTGTTACGTGTACCTCCACATTATATACAAATTTAATCATACGTTCTTCCATACTATACTGTTAATGCAAATTTCGCTATTTCCTATCCTTCCTGATTATAGTTTTAGTGGCAGCAGTGTACATACTCAGTTTCTAGTGTTAGACAAGGTATACATATAACAAAATTAAATTAGTTATAGAGATAGTGCATATACCTATCTATGTTAGTACATGAGCACTTGAAGTAAGGCAACTTCTCAGCCACGATCTCATTTATAAAATCTTTATTTACGATGGCCGGTTTCGGTAAACAGACTGACCATTATCTGATCTGCGAACAATTTACAAAGTGAACAACATATTAGATTATAAACAATAGCATACAATGTCATAAATACAGTATAATACATAGAGTGAATTACTATAACACATACCTCTGTCAAGGTTAAAGCAAGAGCCCAATTAGAGCTATAGATGTACTTCATATCTTGCTAAGCCGGATAGTTGACTTATGTCAAAACTAAGCCTTAACTACATTCGCTATTAAGACCCACGTTAATAACTTCGTGGAGTAATTTTCGATCCCAAATCAAAAACTGCATGAAACGTATTTGCTTCTGCGTATCTCTCAACTCTTGTTAAAGAATCAATAAAAGAAAGACTTCTATTTATGAAAAATCAATCCTCATTAAAAGGAAAATGTGATTTTACAAGCAATGAAGGCTCTTACATGAAAATTGGAATTAAGTTAAAAAACAAAGTTAATCTATTTCAGCAACGTTCAGAAACATGTTTTGATATCAGCTAATGATCAGTCAACTGGACTATGAAGAAAAAACAATGGCTTTCAACAACAAAAATGACTATGTACATGAACGAATCAACTAAGCACTTATTTTCCTTCATCACAGTAAAATATACCTTTTTGTAATGGAACATACCTTGCACACATTTAAAACATGTTTTCGTAGTTACTGTGTCTTTAAGTCGTGGACATATGTGACCCTTTGTCTTCTTTGGATGACTTAGTCCCAATTGGACTTGCACTGCAGATTCGTCGACTCTTATCATCTCCGCAACTTTGACAAAGAACTTTGTCCATTGCAGTCTGCAAGCCTCTAGAAAAATTTCCGTAACTCATTTTCTCTCTTTGATATTTGATTTAATCAGTGCGGTGCTGAGTTTTTTTTATAAATTATCGATGCACCATCTTGCTACTCTTATTCATAATGGCTTTTTACATAAAAATAGACAGATTGCCATGCTGTTTCTTGGGTTTTCTTTGTGAACATTCTCATCTTCTGCCTCTTGATCGTCCTCTATTCCACTGTCAGTCTCATTGTCAGTTATTTCTGTTTCATTGTCACTAAACTCGACCGCATCTTGAAAAGAATCTGGCGCATCCAATGAGTCACCAGTCTTCGCTACCTGGCAGTAAATCAAAAATTTGAACATCGTTCACATATCGCTCCATTCTGTCTAAAACAGTTAAAAACAATTTTTGATGACAAATAAGCAAAGTAACGTTTCTAACTTCGTGGCGTAGATTTTCACCCTAATTGGTATGTACCTACGGAAATAACGGTCGCTGGTTAGCACGTGCCTGCACAGTGAAAAAGCACAGCGGTACTACGTATACACAAAAGCGAAGTGGCAACGTTGCAGTGGGAGCCGAATTGCAAACAATATAGGACGTTTTTGACATTTGGTGCCTCTAGAGATTGCTTGTGTACTCACGTTGTTGTCAATTGCAAATATACATATGTAATTTTAATAATATAGTGGTAACTGGTATACAACTATAAAATTTTTATGTGAAAGTAGACGCTAAAATACTTTCTAGAACAGAAAGAGCACGCATCATCAATTGTTAATATAAATATGCAATTTTAATAAAAATGTGATAACTTGTATACAACAACAAAATTTTTCTAGGCGGTAGAAGCTAACATATTTTCTAGAACAGCAAGAGCATACGAACCATACAAAGATAAAACAAGTCCTGAAATACAACGTGTCGTTATGACTGCAACCTAAGTCGATTGCAATTATATCTAATTTCAATAAACGTGTGTTAACTGGTAAACAATTTTTTGAGGGGGGGGAGGGGGGAGCAGGTAAAAGCTAAAATATTTTCTACACACAGAACAAGTATGAGTAACCACGTGCAGGTAAAGCACTAATAGTAGGTCGAAAGGTCAACATGCCTCTAAGATTGCAACATAAATCGTATTTCAAAATTCTGTCTATATACAACGCCAGATACAAGACGAAGTAGTCGCGCAGTAACATTTATTGTCAATATACTTGCACAGAATTAGCACTGGTTGTAATAGATTGTTAGTAAACACAGAGATAACATGCAGTGGCTGCTTCTGTCAACTGATGTGCAGTTTCACTTGTTTCATGGCCCTAAAAGCTTTTCTTCATGGTTGGATTTATAGAGCACACTGAGTGAACGAGTGAACAGATATACCTCCAGGCGAGCGGCGGCCAATCAATGAAAGTCGTTGATGCAACATGGCGTACAACTTGTCGCTCTTGCATTTTTCTTTAAGCTCTATAGGGTTTATAAGGTGGGCAGGCGTGAAGGCCACCCCTTGCAAGCAATATTAAGAATTCCCAAGATGCAGCTCTCAGCCGAGTGTGGTTATAAAGAGCATTTCTGTCTATAAACAAATATTGCCCAACGGCGTCGCTAAACAAGCCAACGTAAAGTACCAAGATGTCAGTTTTGTACTTTTCAATTGATAATTCTCCTCCATTTACATAAACATCAATCTAGAGAGGTAACTTTCCGCAGATTATCTGTACCCACATCGCCACAGGGGCTTCTTCCAAATATGTTTCTGGATGTTGCTGCTCGAAGTCGTGTTTCATGTTTACTCCAGTTGCAAATTACTTGCAAACTGACTTTGAGACAGATTTTGGAATCGCCAGTGACCTTCCTCCAGTCGCATCCATAGAACAGTATGTCTGTAGGACACTGCCTTTGACCTCTAAAGTTTCTTTAAATTCACTGTGTGGCTACAACTCTTACTCAAACACAATAAGTTAAACGCCTCGCAGCTGTTTTATAGAAACGGCGAAAACTAAGAAATAAATTAGTTTTCCCTGTATTAAGTTCGCCTTTTTCGTAACTTCCTAGTTCACTGGGTCAGACTTTTTATCTATAGGAACGGATGCACTGGCGAGACTCGAGCAAAGCTTCACGTTAACCCGTCTGGGCACATCAGCTTGAAGCTGATCTGCCTCCATTGTTCAGACCTGTAGTGCTGCGATTGCAGGTTGATAGCTACCACGAAATGGAAAAATATCTGCATGTACGAGACATGTTCAGAAAGTAAGTGTACTGTGACCATAAGGGGCTGTGGTTTTCTTGTTTTTTGAAGGTTGACTGAGCGGTAGATGAGGGTTCCCCTGATCACAGCGAGCATCGCAGGAACACGATAGTACGCAAACTCACGTTTTACTGTCCAGCCGCACGAAAGATGTCAGTAAGAAATCTTCCCAAGTGCCAGCCGCGTGCTGAGTTCCGCTTCCTACTCGCGAAAGGCAACACACCTACCGAATTTTTTTTGTCAATCAATACGGTTTGCTCCGGAAGGTGTTATGAACAGGGCGAGTGTGTTTAAGTGGTGTAGGGAGTTAAGTGGAGGCAGCAAAAATGTTCATGACAAACACAGGAGCGAAACACCTTCCATTCTGACTTGGCGCAAAAAGTCTAGGAAACTGTTCGCGAATGCCACCGGTTGACAGTAGGTGAAATTTGTGCGATGTTTCCACAACTCTCCAGAATTCTCATATACGAAACACTCACAGAAACGCAGGGTACCAGAAACTGTGCGCAAGGTGACAGAGCAGCACAAGACAAATCGGGTCAACAGGTGTCGCGAGTTTCTTGAGCGACTTGAACTGGAAGGGGAGGATTTTCTGACTTTTGTTGTGACTGGGGATCAAATTTGGGAGCCTCATTACATGCCTGAGACAAAAATACAGTCGTCACAGTGGCAGCACGCCACTTCCCCATCTGCTAAAAGATTCAAAACACAATTTCGGGCAAAAAAAAAATCATAGCCTCGGTGTTTTGGGACCAAAGGGCATCTCCTGAAGAGATTCGTGATGGAAGTCAGAGGTGAACGTGAATTGTTCGATTTCATGCAGTACAAAGGCGTAAGTATTAACGACTAAGAGACCGGTGCAACACCAGCTCGTCTGGCATTTGGCGTAAATGGATCATTACTCGAACAGGCTGCTCTACCTATAGGGGTGAAAACCACTAAAACAATATCGGTACATGTGGATATGGCATACACAACACACATACACGATACAAATACTCAAAATCTTAATTATTGACAGAGACAATGGAGAACGTTGTCCCCAGAAATAAATTCAAATTGTTCCAGTTCCCTGGTTCCGACCAAGATTTCTTGGGAGGTTTCCCTCGGATATCATATAAATGCCTTAACTGCCCCTTACATTTATTCCCAATTGGGAACCCCTGCGCCCCACTATCAGCTTGCCTGGTAATCAGCTGAAAAGAACATCGATTCCACAAAATGCTAAATCTAAAACAGCCAGCTCTAATCCTTGGAGTGTGGAATTAAAGGAGCGAAAAATAAATAAATCTACATCTACATCCATACTCCGCAAGCCACCTGACAGTGTGTGGCGGAGGGTACCTTGAGTACCTCTATCGGTTCTCCCTTCTATTCCAGTCTCGTATTGTTCGTGGATAGAAGTCTGTGTATACTTGTCATCGCTAGCTGTGAGGTTAACTTTTGGGGAGGCCAACACTAAAAAACTCAGGTGCATGGGGGCTTAATTGAATGCAATGAAAATAATTTTAATTTCTGCTTTAGTATTAGTCTGTCCGATTACGAAGTCTCGTAACGGTTGGCCCTGACTGTTATTATTACGCAATCTGACTGCTTAGAACAATAACAAAGAATGAAATGGAAATTTTCATTAACACAGTTAAATAATTAAGTCCCCAGCAACTATAAAACCAACGCAACAACAAGCACAAGAGTAACTGTTCTGTGTGTGGGAGTGTGACTCAACGTACGCATCTGGCACGGTTCTTCTTCAACAACACAACAATTTTTAAATAACATTATACTGAATTAATTAAAGAAAATACAAATACCATAATTACTCAAGAGAACCACAATTACACTCTAATCCAAGAACACAAGCCAGATGCTTTGTTGACTGAACCTGTAATGACACATTATTTAAAACATGGAAATAATGAAAAATAAATCAAGTTTCGTTACCTTCATATATTGACCAAAATCACTCTCATAATTACAATATATCTCCACACCGCCTCGCTATTACCACATCTGAACAAGAATTTTTCAGTATCACATCTCAGCAAGCACATCTCAACACGAACTGACTATTACGAGCTCTCCCCAAGCACTGACCTCTAGCACATCTCAATAATCACTCTGCCAGTGGAGGCGGGCGAACAATGCTCTCTAGCGATCTCTGGCGCTGTGGCTCAGTGTAGCCACCTTTCATATGCCCTTCCTCCACGGCTAGAATTTGATGGTATTTTTGCCAGCATTGGTGGTGAAAATACCACCAAATTCGTCAAAAAAATACAGACAAAAATAAAAGATAATATTAATACGTAAATACCATATAACTAGATAAAATTTTGGCTTTGCACTGACCTTTCAATAACCTATTATATAGAATACAGTAAGCAATACAAATTCTTTCATGCATGTGACTTTACATAATAGTTTACACAAGTATTATGTGGTTAAACAGTTCAATCAATAGCGTCAGCAATGACGAATATGTGCAGGTAAGAGTCTCATAACTTTCCACAAACAGTAATACACAAAAAAATCAGTTTATACAAATATTCACATAAACGCTATCCATAGCCCATGAATAAGCAGTTGACAGTTCCAGCAATAGCACCCAGCAATGGTCAACAGGTGCAAAAACCAATAAGTAACATTTTTTCAATAGAAGCAGTCCATCAGTGGCACCCACAATGTTGATCAGGTGCACACAGCAACAGGTGACTTCATTTCAGTAGAAGCAATCCATCAGCGGCACCCAGCAATGTTGAGTAGGTGCAGACATCAACAGGTGACATCTTTTCATTAGAAGCAGTCCATCAGTGGCACCCAGCAATGTTGAGTAGGTGCAGACACCAACAAGTAACACCATTTCAGTAGAAGCAGTCCATTAGTGGCACCCAGCAATGTTGAGTAGGTGCACACAGCAACAGGTGACTTCATTTCAGTAGAAGCAATCCAACAGCGGCACCCAGCAATGTTGAGTAGGTGCAGACATCAACAGGTGACATCTTTTCATTAGAAGCAGTCCATCAGTGGCACCCAGCAATGTTGAGTAGGTGCAGACACCAACAAGTAACACCATTTCAGTAGAAGCAGTCCATTAGTGGCACCCAGCAATGTTGAGTAGGTGCACACAGCAACAGGTGACTTCATTTCAGTAGAAGCAATCCATCAGTGGCACCCAGCAATGTTGAGCAGGTGCAGACATCAACAGGTGACATCTTTTCAGTAGAAGCAGTCCATCAGTGGCACCCAGCAATGTTGAGTAGGTGCAGACATCAACAGGTGACATCATTTCGGTAGAAGCAGTCCATCAGTGGCACCCGCAATGTTGAGTAGGTGCAGACACCAACAAGTAACACCATTTCAGTAGAAGCAGTCCATGAGTGGCACCAGCAAAGCTGAGCAGGTACACACAGCAACAAGTCACATTTCTCAGCAGAAGCAGTTCCATAAAATACACTGTCACTGATTACACTGTTCTTCAGAGTTTATAAGCAGAAATTAAACATGTCCTAGTGGCACCAATATTGTAGAAAAGGTACAAGTAACAGTCCATAATTTTTTTACAATCACTGATCACACAGTTCATCAGCAGAAATTAAACATGTCCTTGTGGCACCAATCATGTAGAAAAAGTGCAAGTAACAGTCCATACTATTCACCACAACTACTGAGACAGTTCAGTCATGAACAATAGTTTGAATGCACATACAATTTCTTTAACAAAATATAATCAATGCTCTTACACTAAACATACAAATCATAATAAACACACAAATGATATCAGTTAATTGTCACATTAACTATTACAGTACACAATAACAGTTAACCTATAATATTTATGGGTGTCAGTGCAAGCCACAACAAACAAGTGAAATAATATTTAGGAGATAGGTTGGGTAGGATTAGGAAAGGAAAACACACAAAACACATCCACTCATCTTTCATCCTCATTAAGTGCTACTGTGTAATTGAATAGTGTTAACTGTGTAAATGTAACTCTGTCCAAGATTTGATGTTCATCATGTGTACCAAGTAGTAGTGGCAGCAATGTATAACAGTCAATAATAGTTAGTCAACGTCATAGTCATCATGTCAAGACCAATGTTTGCCAAGCCAGATCAAATTGTACTGTTGCTGAACAACTGTCAGTGAGCCAAGATATGCAAATACTTCCTCTCTTCAAAAAAAAATGTATACTGCTTATTGATTTAACAAAGTGTGTGTGTAGGCAATCTTCTTTCTACTTGAGTGTTCTAGTCTGCCATCTTTATCCTCCTTGTTCCATATGGACCAACAAAAAAAAATATGCTCCTCATTTACTTTACCTCTTATCCACCAAAACTCCAATAATCATCAACTTAATCTCAATACTTCACTAATACCTTTTCAATACGTCGATCAACAATATCATTTATCTTACCTTTTGTCCACGAAAACTCCAATAATCATCTACTTCACCTAATCTCAATACCTCAATAATACGTCGATACATATAAACCTCAGCACCAATATCATTTCACTTCCATAACAACTCTTTCCTCTAGTCAGTCTCCTCGAACAAGTACAGACAAAATCCTAGTGCAACTTCAATTCAGCATCCCATACAATCCGAAGACACAGTGTCCACACACAACCTCTGTGTAATCCATCTGACCCAAATTTTCTACTCATTATAAATTATAAGATACATTTTGGTTCCTTGTCCATCATTAAATAAAAGAAATGCATACATGACCTCTAACAGACTTAGTTCGAATAACTCTCAGTAATTAAGTACGATTACGGAGTGTGAATGATCATAATATTTCACAGTGTGTACACCACTTCAAGAATCATAGCAGAAGCAAACATGTGGAGTATTTTTTGTGTCAAGTGTCACTTCCTATTTCAATTGCTCACGAAAATGCAGTGTAATACTGTCAATGGTCTAAACCTAGTTTTGGTCTGTCATGTCGTTAGCTTCCTTCCTATTAGCATAAATTTATACAGATTCCATAAAACCTCAGCTCATGTGACTTCTATGACTTTCTTGTACTAATGTCGTTCGTCGAATTACTGCAGTTCATTTTCTTATCTTAAAAATATAAGGCACTGAGCGTATGCAAAACAAGCAATAGCGAGTAAATATACCAGTAGAGAACAGAATGTCGACAAGTGGATGCAGCACAATCCCTATAACAAGGCTCTGCCAAGCGAACAATCTACAATTAATACCATAGTGTAACCTAGTCTCTATGTTTGTACACAGTATATCAGCATTTCTATATACTAAATTGAAGAGTAGTTATGACAACAAAACAGAAATGTGTAAATATGCAATCCATAAGCAAGGCAGCAAATATGTTATCTATCATAATAAACAGGTCATTAGCATCATATCAGCATAAGCAAATAAATGTTTATATGTAATCTTAATAAGTAAACATGAAGGCGCAAGCAGATAAATCACAAAGTATAACTTACATATCTAACCACATCAGCACAATTAATCAGGTGACAATTATAATTTAAATAAATAAGCACAGCAGGCACATAATAGAAAAATATGACATCAGTGAAAAAGCATAGCAGCCAAGCGATGCATAATATATACAAATAACAACCCTGTTCATTAATTAGTCATTGTCAAAATCAGTTAATATGCGTAAGCACGTCGCTTCACTAGTAAATTCATAGAACATGAAATTAGCACAAAGTATGAATCACGTAATCGCAAGCAGCAAATTACGTCTGAAGTACGTACCTAAGTGGAATTATGTTACCTGAAAAATAAACTCAATTAACCGTTACCTTTTTTTGTTTATTACTTTCTTCTTCGAAATGACCTTCTTCCTGAAAATTTTCTCCAAAGCAAGTCGTCTTAACGTCGGACACGCACAGAATTTACCTGAAGGTCTTAAATATTTTATACAACCGTATCCTGAAAAATACTGAACGTTAATAACATAATTTATGAAGTCCTTATAGCTTTATACAGAATTTATTCGGAGAAATTAAACTGTGTATTTATTTACGTCTGTCAGTGCATTCGCACTGAGCGCTCGATCAGCTGTAGGCGCGTGACGTAGGAAGTGATTGTTTGCGGTCAACGACTGCCTTGTGCGGCGCGCAGACTGACTGTTGCTTTGAGTATGTGCCGCCGCCAAAACACAGCGCGGTACTCTTGCATTCTCCGCATGTTTACGTAGCTGTTAGTTTCTCTAAAGTATGTCATTCTACAAAAATTTTTACGTTTGATATATGATGTATTCCTTTAGAGCGTCGTGATTTAAGAGTTTCTACTTCAACAGTGTTATCATGAATAATTTTGCGAACTCTAAATGGACCGTTATAAAGCAGAAAAAATTTGCGACACAATCCCTTTCCTTTGTGAGACAAACGATGAGACTTAATTAATACCTTCTGTCCAACTGACAAAGTTTTTAAACGACCAGGACGTTTAGCTGATTTCTTTCTTCTTGCAGCCGCAGACGCAATATTTCGTAGGGCCAGGTTCACAACTTCAGAATGCCGCAGTTTTCGTGCAGGCGGAAAAGGAACGATTTCAGAAATGCGATTTGTCGGTGCTTTATTTTTTAATATCAGTGTAGGCGGTAAAGAAGTTGAATCATTAGGAAGTTCATTCAGAATGTTTTGAAAAATATGAAGATACTGATCCCATGTTCTGTGATTCTGATGACAATAAAGACGGCACAATTTATTGATTTCCTTCATCCATCTCTCTGAAGCATTAGATTGAGGGTGAAAAAGTGAAATGAAAATTGGTTTAATTTTACGACGCCGTAGAGTACTAAGCCAAATTTTAGAGCGAAACTGTGATCCATTATCTGATATAACCTTATCAACATGACCCACTTCTTTAAGAAAATGTTTGATGAAAGCATTAGATACTGAACGAGCTGTTGCTTTGCGTAAAGGTGTAAAACACACATATTTTGATGTCAATTCCACTGCTACGAAAATGTACGCAAAACCATTAGTAGAACGAACCACTGGACCGAACAAATCGACTGCAGCCATGTCCTTTAATTTCGCTGGAATGATAGGAAACAACGGTGCTCTGTGAGAAACAGTTGGCGGCTTAGCCTGTTGACATAATTTGCATTTGGCAAGAACAGAACGAATACGTTTTTCCATATTATTGAAGTAGCAATTTTCCCGTAATTTATGAAAGCATTTTCTGGGACCAAAGTGTGCATAACTGAAATGTGTAAACGAGGTGTGGCCAAATCATCCAATCTAACAAAGCGTCTAAGAAAATTACAGACACTAAGGAAACTACGTACATCACGTTTTGTGGTAGGAACAGCATAATTACGAATAGCGTCTAATTTTTCTGGATCAGGAAGAATACCTTCTGTAGAAATAATGTGACCGAGAAATTTCACCTGAGATCGACCAAATTCAGATTTTTCCAAGTTCACTGTCATGCCAACTCGTGCAAAAATACGTAATAATGAATCCAAAATTTTGTTGTGCTCACTCCAAGAACGTTTAGCAATAAGAATATCGTCAACATATAAAGTAATATTGTCACGAAGATAAACAGGTAAAATTTCATTTAAACTACGAATGAATGCTGCAGAAAATATAGTAAGTTCAAACGGTAATTTCCAAAGTCACTTTTGGGTAAAATCGTCATATCCGGTTAATCTTTACCTACTGTCTAGATAGATGGATAGTAGAAGAGTTGTTTTTATAGATGCAAAGAATAGTGAAAGAGTAGGCAGCGGTGCAGAAAACTAAAAGGGAAATAACACCACTACAGCTCGGGGCCCTGTGATCGCTACAGCACATATTCACTTAGTGTAGTGAATCCCCTGAGGACTTAATAGCTGCACATAAATTTCAGTTTGTGCCTTAGTGGCAAATTTGGTGGGAGTGCGTACATAAATTGATCTAACCATGCACATGGATGTATGTCATTCTTAGAATTACGGAAGATCTTAAATTTCCGAACCGTCAAAAAGTGTTTATAGTCAAAGTTTTCGCCTCGTGGCGACAAAGACCTACCGCGTCTGTCCCAGCCCCAATGTCGATTATTGTCAAGTTCGCGCGCCTGGCGCTCTCTTGTAGCATCCCGTAAATGAAACAAATTATCTACTTCAAACCCCTCTGGTATCTGTGATTCTAAATTTCTTTTACTGTCTTTTCCTACGATTTCGCCTTCGATTTGTTTGACTTGCATTCGTAATGCCTCAAATTCCTTTTTAACGCGTTCATTAAATTTTCCCTGATTTTCAACATGTTTATTTATGTTCTGGTACTCTTCGGTTTCTGCAAATGGTAATGGAGCTGTATCATCTGAATCTCTATCCCCATTTAAACTAAGACTTGTCAATTTATCTGAAATCTCCTCAACTCTTTCCGATAAGTCACCTATTTTTTCTTTCTGTTTACTTACGTCTTCCGTAAGTGTTGCGACTCGGGTTTCAGTGTTGACACATTTGGTAGTTAACTGTTCATATTGTTGTGTTAGATTATTTATTCTGTCATTTGGTACGGATTCCTCGATTCTCTCAAATATCTCTTCCTTATCGTGTGCACGTTGTAAATTTAACTCTGAAAATTTTTGTACTATCATGCGATCTTTTTCTTCCCGTTCTCTGTCCTGTTCCTCTTTTCTGATTTCTGTTGAAATTAAGCTATTATTGTGAGCATTCAAAACCGGTTGTACTTCTTCTCTAATTTCTTTCTTTGATTCGTCTTTCATGTTTTTGAAACATGTCCCTGTTCGTGAGCCTAACTGTGTTTCCATTGTTCCCATCTCGGTTTTACTTGTTCCTATTTGTGAGCCTAACCCTCTTATCGCTGCTCTTAATTTAGATTCTCGTGAGTCTAACAGTGTTTCCATTGATTCCCTATGTGTTTTTAATTCAGATCGTAACTGTGATCCCAAATTTAATATTGCACTCATCAACTGCTCCGTATTAAATGGTTCAAAATTCTTTTCGCCCCTAACATTTCCCGCAAAACTAACTTCCTTCTGCATAGCCATAAAGCTATCTGTGTTCGATACAATTCCAGAATCTTCTGCCGTTAATCTCGGATTCTGTGAATTTTCTGATTGAGAAAAATTTTGAAGTGGTTCCGGACTATTTTCCCGACTTATTACATTGTTTTCAACTCCATTATTCATGATACTGTTTTCCTCTGTTGGCGAGTTCGCCATGTTAACAATTTCGTCATTCTCACTATCCATCATTTTTGCCTTTATCATCGATCGCGTAATCATTTACAAAACATACAAAACTCGTCACTATATGAAAATTACACACAATGACACTTTATCTCCAACAATACCATTCACACGAAATGTTTCCCTCAAACACGATTAATCGAACAATTGAAATAATTGCACTAAATTGTCAAACGCGTATACAAGACAACAAAATTAAATTCTGAAAAAAAATACCATTATAAGAATGACAATTACCAAATCTACACATGCAAAACAGACTATAATTACTAAACTACAAATTGCTACGACAATCCTACTGTCTACTCTTTCTACAATCAGAAGATTCCAAGGGACGATCCGAAGCAGCGGTCGCCACGTGCATGGGGGCTTAATTGAATGCAATGAAAATAATTTTAATTTCTGCTTTAGTATTAGTCTGTCCGATTACGAAGTCTCGTAACGGTTGGCCCTGACTGTTATTATTACGCAATCTGACTGCTTAGAACAATAACAAAGAATGAAATGGAAATTTTCATTAACACAGTTAATTAATTAAGTCCCCAGCAACTATAAAACCAACGCAACAACAAGCACAAGAGTAACTGTTCTGTGTGTGGGAGTGTGACTCAACGTACGCATCTGGCACGGTTCTTCTTCAACAACACAACAATTTTTAAATAACATTATACTGAATTAATTAAAGAAAATACAAATACCATAATTACTCAAGAGAACCACAATTACACTCTAATCCAAGAACACAAGCCAGATGCTTTGTTGACTGAACCTGTAATGACACATTATTTAAAACATGGAAATAATGAAAAAATAAATCAAGTTTCGTTACCTTCATATATTGACCAAAATCACTCTCATAATTACAATATATCTCCACACCGCCTCGCTATTACCACATCTGAACAAGAATTTTTCAGTATCACATCTCAGCAAGCACATCTCAACACGAACTGACTATTACGAGCTCTCCCCAAGCACTGACCTCTAGCACATCTCAATAATCACTCTGCCAGTGGAGGCGGGCGAACAATGCTCTCTAGCGATCTCTGGCGCTGTGGCTCAGTGTAGCCACCTTTCACAGGACCATTTCACAATTGCCCGGCAGCCGGCTATACGGCACCGGGTATGAGGCCGTGGTATGGGAAGACATGTGGTACCATTCACATATAGGCGGTACGTGACGATGCCATCTAAGTGCACGACAGGCGTTCAGCTGCCGGGCACTTCTGCTGCATTGGTCGCATGGCGTGCCTGTAGCAGAATGACATTACGGTCGTTGGGGCTCAGTAAATAAGTTATTCGATTACTTCAAGATATTTTGTTGCACCATTTTCAAAAGTTTTGTCTACGTCGAATGGAGTAGGGACAATCTTCCCAAACAATGTTTTGGGAAACTGTCAGTTTGCAGACCTAACTGAAGTAAAAAAAATCATCATTATGTACCTCACAAGATTTGCTGAAATTCCTCCAAGGACCTGTCTAGTTGCCTGTACTTGTTCAGCTTCACTTATCAGTAATGTATTGCCAGTCTGATAGCCGTTTCTGTCACGTACAAATTTGTGCTAAGTGATACAAGCTTTCGCAATGAGTACAGGAAAATCCGATTTGAAATTTACGTGTGTTGGAAGGATTATCGATTTGTTGCTCGGTGTTCCCAAGATATACTGTAGAGTATCTGAGCCCTGGAAAGATGTTAACTGAAAATTGTCTTTGCAGCTATCAATATATTCCATCCATCTACTCGAAGGAAGTGTCTGAGATCCAAAATTCTCATTCCCCAAGAAAATGTAAGGTATCTTGTGGCATCCTTCTGTTACCCATTTAGTTATTCGAGTGCTGACATACTCATTCGAAACTAATGGAAGAAATGCTCTGGATCGCTAAGGAGCTCTTGAAACAGAACGTAAAAATCCCCGCATTCGTTCCTTTCTAAAGTAATGGAATGAATCCATTACATTTTGTTTCTGCTTGTTTTCAAAGGAAGACAAGTTCATGCCCCATCTCGCTGGGGAGAGACTGGGTAGGAATAAAGTTAAGAGAGCTACCGTGCAGTGCCGTTCGCAACAGGAGCCTGATTTATGTGAATACCCCGCGGTGGCGTGCTGTGTAGGGGCTTCCGGACAAGTGTGGAATTTCTTTCTTTCTTTCAAGACTGTATCCGACCAATTTGGTAATATATCATATTTGTACGGAAGATTCACTCGCTTGTAACCCTTATAAGCCTTGTTTGGAAACAAAATTGTTCCGTCACTCACGGTACTTGAGCTGATACGGTACTTTACTCTTCACCCTCAAGCTTGCATTCAGTACTGCTCGGTTTAGTCTCTAATTTGTTTTTCTGGCAGTGTTTGTTGAACACTAACAACCATACAGAGCTGCATTGATAGCTGAGTTGGCCAATATGCACATCGTGTTTGGGTTCGCTGAAAGTAATGGAACAGACGGTACATCAAGGCTATGGTCGGCTGGATTGTAAATTACAAGATTTTTCATTGATATGATGGTTTTTTCACAGAAACAAAAGTAATTAGTGCATTGGTATATCATAATTACACTATCATTATACGACAAACCATCAGAAACAACTTTCCCTGACATCAAATGCTTAGAAATTATCGTTGAACAAACTTCGATATTTTGTCAGTGAATTTCAGGTTCACGCAGTAGATGCCACAAACGTACAGTGCTCGACCGCAGAAAGAGGGTAAACAGACTGCCTAACGACTAAAACGCGTAATTGATTGAGACCATTAGAATTCAAATTATTTTTATTTCCATAAAATACGTTTTAAATAAGATTCAACACGTGAACAAGTAAACAATTAAATACAGCTAGAGGAAAAAGTTAATTTTCTTTTGTCACTCTTACCATTCCAAGTAAGATGAATTAAATTTTCAAAAATGGTTCAAATGGCTCTGAGCACTATGGGACTTAACATCTGAGGTCATCAGTCCCCTAGAACTTAGAGCTACTTAAACCTAACTAACCTAAGGACATCACACACATCCATGCCCGAGGCAGGATTCGAACCTGCGACCGTAGCGGTCGCGCGGTTCCAGACTGAAGCGTCTAGAACCGCTCGGCTACAAGGCCGGCTTAAATTTTCAATAGGCAATTTGTTTCACTTCAATAAAAGTTAAGAAGCTACACATGCTTTTCGCTGAACATGGCGGTAAAATTGGATTGTTCTGACAGATTAAAATTGTGTTGGTGCACACCTTTAATCAGTCAGGAAGTTCCAATACGGCACACAGTCCATTGTAGAATAAAATTAGTTCTTGTAAGCACCAAAGAAAAAAATAAATAAGAAAATCGAACCATACGGCAAAGAAGCCAAGCTAAAGACATGACAATGTAGACCGCAAGAAATTCTGTAAGGGGAAGAAGTGGGCTTACATGAGAAAAAACTAAGAGCACTGGCAGCGAAAGCCAAGGCTCCGGGTTCGACACAGTATTTTACACTACGCTGCAGTATAAAGATGCATTCCACAAACTGAGAACAGAATGCTAGTTGGCGAAGTGGTATCAAATAACAAGAATAGAAACAACCTTATAACAGCATGACATATTTTTTATGTGGAATATGTCTCTCATTTCATTCCCACGTCTACATACATAGTCTGAAAACCACTGTAAAGTGTTTGACAGATGGTACTTACAAGGGTACCCCCCCCCCCCTCCAATCGCACGCCTTTGGATTTAGTTGTAAAGTGGCCCAATGAATAGCCCGTCATAAACTGAACACACATCAAGAACGAAAACAGGAAGAATGTGTACTGAACTCTGAAAAAAGAAGCAAAATACGAGGGTGGTTTGAAAAGTTCTCGGAATCACCACGAGAGCTAGCGCAACGAGTTGTTCACGTGATACTCATTGGACTGTTGCCTGTAAACACGTGCCACGTCAGTGCTCTTGGAAGAGAGCTGTGGCGGTGACGTGGTTCTGTTGTTGTTCCCGCTTAGTGATTTGTGAATATGAAAAAAATGGAGATTCGCGCAGTGATTAAGTACTTCGTAAAGATAGGTATGAAAGCGAAGGACATTCATGCCGATTTCCATAATACACTTGGGTTCTCTGCTCCTTCATATTCAACTATTGCCGAATGGACAAAAATGGTTCAAATGGCTCTGAGCACTATGGGACTCAACTGCTGAGGTCATTAGTCCCCTAGAACTTAGAACTAGTTAAACCTAACTAACCTAAGGACATCACAAACAGCCATGCCCGAGGCAGGATTCGAACCTGCGACCGTAGCGGTCTTGCGGTTCCAGACTGCAGCGCCTTTAACCGCACGGCCACTTCGGCCGGCCCGCCAAGTGGACAAATGAATTTAAATTTGGTCGGAAGATCGTAGATGATGATCCGCACAGTGGTCGGCCAAGATGTGTCACTACTCCAGAAATCATTGCAAAAGTGCACAAAATGGCCATGGAGGATCGCCAATTGAAAGTGCGTGAAATTGCTCACGCTTTCCAGATGTCATCTGAAAGGGTATATCACATTTTAACTGAAGAATTAGCAATGACAAAATTATCTGCAAGATGGGTGCCGCGACTCTTGACGCTGGATCAAAAACGCATGAGAATGGATATATCGGAACAATGTTTGGCCAGTTTTAGGAGAAACGAGCAAGATTTTTTGCATCATTTTGTGACCACAGATGAAACTATGGTGGACTACTATACCCCGGAGACAAAACAACAGTCAAAGCAGTGGAAACATGGTGATTCTCCGCTACCAAAGACAGCAAAGACAATTCCTTCGGCGGGAAAGGTCATGGCATCAGTGTTCTGTTTTGTAGATTATCTCCCCACTGGGCAAACAATTACTCGAGAATACTATGCTAACCTCCTGGACGAATTGCAAAAAAAGATACGAGAAAAAATGCCAGGTTTAGCAAGGAAGAAAGTCATCTTCCATCAAAACAATGCGTACATATGCCGTCACCATGGCAAAATTACGCGAAATAAGGTATGAATCGTTGCCACACCCGCCTTATTTACCTGATATAGCTCCGTCAGACTTCCATCTCTTCCCAAAAATGAAAATTTTTCTTGGTGGACGAAGATTCACTTCAAACGAGGAATTGATAGCCGAAGTTGACAACTATTTTGCAGGCTTGGAGGAAACTCTTCTTCTAAGAACGACGGGTGCCACTGCTTCTCTGGCCTGCCCGTTCACCCGACATGTTGCCAATCGAATATGTTTGGGCTGTCGGCAACTTTTTCGTTCAGTTCCTCCTGCAGCCACCGTTGATGATTTATGGACGCGCCTACAAACTACGTGGCAGGGTATTTTCCAGCAGCATACTCAGGCGCTCTTTGGTCCCGTGCCGCGACGTCTAGATTGGAACACTTGGTGACGCTACTCCGTACTGGTTTTCAACAGTCACAGTGCACGTACTGGACTGTAATGCTAACTATTTGCGTAGTATTTTGTTGACAGCCACCTACGTAAGGAGAAATGATCATCGTAATAAAACAAGAGAAATCAGAGCTCGAACGGAAAGATTTAGGTGTTCATTTTTCCCACACGCCATTCGAGAGTGGTATGGTAGAGAAGTAGTATGAAATTGGTTCGATGAACCCTCTGCCAGGCACTTAAGTGTGAATTGCAGAGTAACCATATAGATGTAGTATTATGTCCTTATTGGAGGGATAAATTTCATTGTGAACACATCTCTCGGTCCTGGTGTTTCACTTTTTCCAAATAGTAGTGCAATATAAACCTAGGTGTTTGGAAGTCTTTCCTGTAGATGGAGTGTAGCCTGGTACGGAAGTGAAACGTGGAGGAAAGGCTGTTCAGACAAGGAGAAGGCAAAAATTATGTCATGTTATAGAAGAATGCTGAAGATCAGGTCGATAAATAGAATAACAAAGAGAAGGGATCGGTTGGTAGGACACATTCTCAGGCACCAAGAAATTATCTGTTGGGTGATGGAAATAAATGGTGGGGGTGGGGGGAGGTAAAAACTGTAGAAAGAGTTCAAGCCTTGAATACAGTAAACAAGTTCAAATAGACGTAGGTTGCTGTAGTTATGCAGAGATGAAGCGGCTTGGACAGGATAGAGTAGCATGGAGAACTACATCAAATCACTCTTTAAACAGAAGATCACAACAACAAATGATGAAAGATATTGCACACAAATAACTAAACGCATCACTGTTGTAAATAAATTACAAATAGTATGAACATTCTAAAAAAATTGGAACAAAAACATAATGTGCGTCTTATTTTTTATGTCAGCTACTGCATACTGATTTTAGTACGAAGTATAACAAACAACAGATTTTATTTGATGCTCATAAATTATTAACAGCGCATAAATTATTAACTGAAAAAAGAAAAACCGCTATAAATATGTGTTTGCAAATATTTCAGATTTTATTACAATTTTAGTCCCCGTTTCCTTGCTTTGAGGGCAGTAAACTTTCTGATAATGTCACTGAATTCATATTTACCGCCTTGATCGAATTCTGTCAACAAGATAGCTGAATTTGAAAAAATACGTCACCAATAAATGGTTTTTCATCATCTTTAATATATTGAAACTGCGTTCACAAGATGCTGCAGCCACAGGAATTGTCACCATTATCCTTAAAACTATTTCGATCTTCGGATAAGAGTCTCGTAATCCACAATTTAAAATAAAAGTCCTTCAAACTATCCAAATGGAAAGCTGTGTCAACGCTTGTCACCAGCTACTTCTACTGGAATTGAAAGCTTCTGTTTCGGTTACGAGCTCAGCTGTATCGATATTTCCGCTCTGTTTCGCAGCAAAATCTGCTGCATAGTTTTCAAAGTAAGATACAGAGCTCTTGTTTCATGCGTTGCTAACAGGAAATTAATGTGAGGTGAAATGGTACGTTATACAATGAGGTGACAGAAGTTACGTAATGCCCCCTAATATCGTATCGTGTCACCTCTTTCTGCCGTCCGCCCCGATAGCTGAGTAGTCAGCGTGACAGATTGCCGTCCAACGAGCCCGGGTTCGATTCCCGGCTGGGTCGGGGATTTTCTCCGCTCAAGGACTGGGTGTTGTGTTGTCTTCATCATTATTTCTTCCCCATCCGGCAGGCAGGTCGCCCAGTGTGGCGTCGAATGTAATAAGACCCGCGCCGAGGCGGCCGGACATGCCAGGCAAAGGGACAATGCCGCCAAACGCTCATTTCCATACCTCCTTCTGCCCCGCATAGCGCAGCAGCTCGGCGTGGCATGCACTCGGCAAGTCGGTGCAAGTCCCCTCCAGAAATGTTGAGCCGTGATGCCCCTGTAACCATCCATAATTGCGAAAGTGGTGCCGGAGCACGATTTTGTGCACGAACTGATCTCTCGATTAAATCCTGTAAATTTTCTACGGGATTCAAGTCAGGCGATCTGGAAGGTGAAGTCATTCGTTCGAACTGTCCAGAATGTTTTTCAGACCAATCGCGAGCAATTGTGGCCCACTGACATGGCGCATTGTCATCAATAAAAATTCCATCGTTGTTTGGGAACTTGAAGTCCATGAATGGATGCAAATTGTTTCCAAGCAGCAGAACATAACCATTTAAATAATGATCGGTTCAGTTGGACCAAAGGACCCAGTCCATTCCCTGTAAACACAGCACACACCATTACGGAGCCACCACCAGCTAGCAGAGTGCATTGATGACAACTTGGGTCCATGGCTTCGTGGTGTCGCCGCCCCAGTCGAACTGTACCATCAGCTATTACTGACTGCAATCGGGATAATCTGACCAGTCTACGATTTTCCAATCGTCTAGGGTCTAACCGATATGGTCACGAGCCCAGGAGAGGAGCTGCAGGCGACGTCGTGCTATTAGCAAAGACACACGTGTCCGTCTTCTGCTGCAATAGTTCAATAACCCTACATTTCGCCGCAGTGTCCTAACGGATACGTTTGTCGTACGTCCCACATTGATTTCTGCGGTTATTTCACGCGGTGTTGCTCGTCTGTTATCACCGACAACTCTACGCAAACGCTGGAGCGAAGGCCGTCGGTCACTGCGTTGTCCTTGGTGACAGGTAAAGCCTGGAATTTAGTGTTCTCGGCACACTCTTGACACTGTGGATCTTGGAATAGCGAATTCCCTTACAATTCCGAAATGTTCCCATGAACCACCGGAATATAAATAACTGCACGCCAGTGCACTGACTTATACGCTTCTAAAGCCGTCCGCACACGGACCGTGCTGTCGAACGTTAACGTTGAGCGTGCTAAGTTCAACGTGCTGCTGAACGCTCAGGAACGATGCGACTTGTGCATACGGCACGTGGGCCCCAACGTGGTATACGCGATCGCAACGCACTCCAGCGGCAGTTGAAGGATGGTTCTAGTTAGTAAATCACACTGTTTACTCAACGGGCGCGCCTAAAATTCCCATGCTAGTTTTATTAAACCCACGTTTACTCCATCGTCCACGAATATGAAAGTACCATGTCCAGTCAATAAGGACACAGGCTTATAAAAGTTCCATTACAAACGGTGCATTACAAATTTGGAATACTTCTCCGAATAAGATAAACATTATTTCATCATTCCCACATTTTAGTAAAACCCCAAGGTCAGTCTTACTTGATCACTGTTCCTACCCAGTAGCAGAATCTTTGCAACATGTGAATTACGAAGCGTAAAAGAAAAAGGAGCAAAATATCTTTATAGAAGTAGTGCAAGCTATCCTGTAGATTAAGCCAATGAAACAAAGTCAACCCTAAGAAAAAAGATGAACTTATATCTACATAACATCAAATATTATAGTATATATTATGTTAGGGGAAAAAAATTTGGTATTGCCAAGTGGCGAACCACCGCCCCATCTAACGACTCTACCAGGACAGTGACCCTACTCATTACGCTAAACCATCAGACCTTTTACATTTAATCATATTGTGTTACTCCTTGCTGAAAACCTTAATCGTAGATATGTTACTAATTGAAATTTAGTTATAACAAAATGTACCAAGAACAATACGTTTTGGGTGCATCTTCAGTGTGTCGCTGCCTTCAAATAGCCTACTCTCATAATACGCAAGTTACAATAATTCTTTTGCCACTAATATGATGTTTCTCATTATTTTATTGGGACGGATCATACAGTTAACAACGGGGTTTCCAGTGATTCTCAAATTGCTGGTACTCAGAAACGGCATATATACATATAGGCTTGAATTGTATGCCAATATGGCGCCTCACAACTCTGTACTGAATGGAGACGGCGTGCTTGTGACGTAGGTGGTGGCGTTGTGCCATCTCATTGGTCAACGCTCAGACGCACGCTCAGAATATCTGACATGCCAGATATTGCTCTGCACGTTCGGAAAGACTCCCGAGCGTGCTATTCCACGCTATGACGTCAGAAACTCGGCACGCTCAACGCTCAACGTTCGAATGCACGGTCCGTGTGCCGACGGCTTAAGCAACACACGAGAGTCACTGGAACTGAGGCAGAAGAAACTTTCATCAGGGAACACAACAGACCTCCACCGTGCTCTCCAATGAGGTCTCACTTGACACCACTGAAGTCGCAAATGGCGGCGGTTTGGGGTCCGGAGCTGTCCTTCAAGTGACAGATTTGCAACAGTTCTTTGTGTCACTGTAGTGTCAACTATTGCTGCTCAAATTGCTGCTGCAGATGCAGTACGATGTGCCAGAGCCATATGCCGAACACGATGCAGTGCCATGTTGCCGCCCGGAGCCCGGTCTTCTTGCGACCGTACGTTCTCGTGAACACCGCTACCAGCAGTCATGTACAGTGGCTACATTCCTGCAAAGTCTTTCAGCGGTATCACAGAGGGAACATCCAGCTTCTCGTAGCCCTATTACACGACCTCGTTCAAACTCAGCGGGGGTGTCTTTGTCACCATAAACTCATTCTTGATTAACGCTTCCAACCCTTACAGTATGTATTTAAAGTAAACGTGATTTGCATCATTATAGTGGCGGTACTAGCGCCCCTCTTACGCGACTGGCGCGAAAAATCTTTCAAATGTAGAAACACGCCTACCAACTTTCGTTATGTCGCACAGCTCCTTCTTCGTGTTGCGATTTTTTTCCATTAGTGTATTTCTAAGTCCATCATCAATTACAGGGTGGCAAAATATTCATGCTAAGAATCGGGAGCACAAAACGTATGCTGAAAGTTTGGAAAAAAATCTGCAGGTAATTGACAGTGTCAACTTCTATTAGCAAACACTTGCCGTCAAGAGCGAGGTAGTTCCTAAAGGGCTCGGGTTCACAACTAACTTTAGACTATGCATATAAATCCACATTTGCAGCCACTTCAGAATCAGTCAGTTTCACGACTATCATAAATATTCCTTCAAGCATAGGCAAATTACCCCACCCTCTGAGTTGCATCTGTACCAGACGTTTCTCACTGGTCCGCTTGACATTGTGCTACCCAAACTACCATCAGTTACTTTAGTGGTGTTTGATAGTGTAAAATAGTAACAATATCAGCTGTATAAGAGTCTCCTCCAAATTCTGGATCTTCTGAGTGTTCTTGTGTAACCTGTTCCCAGAAGTCCATTACACGATCTGCCAGAACTGTATCTGCTATGGAAATACGTCACCTCCATGAAGTCATTCTTATAGATCTGAGAGAAATATTCACAAGTGCCAATACGCTTTCCTCTAACTATAAAAACCAACAAAAAAAGGAATAATAGTATTTCTGTTACGTTCAAGTGTGTGCATAGTCTGTTTTCGTCATGTTGAATATTTTCAGTAATCATCCTACATGTGAACGGTCAGAGGAAATAATAGTTGACCAACAGTCCGCCTCGAATGACCGATGCTGTTTTCCCCATCTGCTTCGTCCCTTTATTATAATGCAATTGTACATGTGTATCTTTGTACTACGTTATATATATATATATATTTAAAAAAATTGTTTAATGTTGCTATACTAATAGATAGGTTTGTCCAATTTAGGACGGCTTTCAGTCACATTTTGTTTATATGTATAGTTGCTCTAAGTAATTTTGAGACAGTTGTCTCTCGCCCCTGCGCTTGCGCATGCGCTTGGCCGCGGCCAGCCTCGCCGCGTAACGGCTCACAACGCCTAGTTTTCGAGCCGCTTACGTGTGGTCCTTATTTCTGGCCGGCGTAGCGTCCACGTTCGCCTCAATGGTGTTAATTTTGACTGACATAATCTTATGATTATGCGTCGTTAATGTTAATTTTTAATCTGTGACATGGCCAGAGTTTGGCTCACAAAATAATTTAATTTTTGTAAGTATCCCAATTTCTTTAATATTCAACATTAGACTGATAATGCATTGTAATAGTAACATATGTCTGTATGTGGTTTAATTTATAGGTTCTGAAGAAGATTCCATTACTGGAATCGAAACCTAGGTAAACGAATAAAATTACCTTGCAACTGAAGGCTGAAAAAATTGTTTAATTGTTGTACATTTCACAGTTGCTGACACGCTGCAATATGTTAAAGATTTGAAATAATTTATATTTTCAGAGCGGCTAACAATTTTGAGATAACTTGTGAAAGTTAATTTTTCATTATAAGAACCATTTCACAGCCTCTAATCAGTAAAATTGGATGTAACTAGGAACTGCAGTCTATTTGCTTACATGTAAGGCACGGAAGAAAACTAGCTGTCTATATGCTTACAAACGAGTGCCGTATTGATTTTATACTTTTTACTGTAGGATATATTACTGTGAATTGAACTTAGGTCGTTTACTCAGGAGATGTCAGAAGCACGAATCGTCAGGTAACAAATGCTAGCTGAAAAAACCAGTTCTAAATAAGAGTGTCTCAAAGGCCATCGGTACATACACTCCTGGAAATGGAAAAAAGAACACATTGACACCGGTGTGTCAGACCCACCATACTTGCTCCGGACACTGCGAGAGGGCTGTACAAGCAATGATCACACGCACGGCACAGCGGACACACCAGGAACCGCGGTGTTGGCCGTCGAATGGCGCTAGCTGCGCAGCATTTGTGCACCGCCGCCGTCAGTGTCAGCCAGTTTGCCGTGGCATACGGAGCTCCATCGCAGTCTTTAACACTGGTAGCATGCCGCGACAGCGTGGACGTGAACCGTATGTGCAGTTGGCGGACTTTGAGCGAGGGCGTATAGTGGGCATGCGGGAGGCCGGGTGGACGTACCGCCGAATTGCTCAACACGTGGGGCGTGAGGTCTCCACAGTACATCGATGTTGTCGCCAGTGGTCGGCGGAAGGTGCACGTGCCCGTCGACCTGGGACCGGACCGCAGCGACGCACGGATGCACGCCAAGACCGTAGGATCGTACGCAGTGCCGTAGGGGAACCCACCGCCACTTCCCAGCAAATTAGGGACACTGTTGCTCCTGGGGTATCGGCGAGGACCATTCGCAACCGTCTCCATGAAGCTGGGCTACGGTCCCGCACACCGTTAGGCCGTCTTCCGCTCACGCCCCAACATCGTGCAGCCCGCCTCCAGTGGTGTCGCGACAGGCGTGAATGGAGGGACGAATGGAGACGTGTCGTCTTCAGCGATGAGAGTCGCTTCTGCCTTGGTGCCAATGATGGTCGTATGCGTGTTTGGCGCCGTGCAGGTGAGCGCCACAATCAGGACTGCATACGACCGAGGCACACAGGGCCAACACCCGGCATCATGGTGTGGGGAGCGATCTCCTACACTGGCCGTACACCACTGGTGATCGTCGAGGGGACACTGAATAGTGCACGGTACATCCAAACCGTCATCGAACCCATCGTTCTACCATTCCTAGACCGGCAAGGGAACTTGCTGTTCCAACAGGACAATGCACGTCCGCATGTATCCCGTGCCACCCAACGTGCTCTAGAAGGTGTAAGTCAACTACCCTGGCCAGCAAGATCTCCGGATCTGACCCCCATTGAGCATGTTTGGGACTGGATAAAGCGTCGTCTCACGCGGTCTGCACGTCCGGCACGAACGCTGGTCCAACTGAGGCGCCAGGTGGAAATGGCATGGCAAGCCGTTCCACAGGACTAAATCCAGCATCTCTACGATCGTCTCCATGGGAGAATAGCAGCCTGCATTGCTGCGAAAGGTGGATATACACTGTACTAGTGCCGACATTGTGCATGCTCTGTTGCCTGTGTCTATGTGCCTGTGGTTCTGTCAGTGTGATCATGTGATGTATCTGACCCCAGGAATGTGTCAATAAAGTTTCCCCTTCCTGGGACAATGAATTCACGGTGTTCTTATTTCAATTTCCAGGAGTGTAGTTATACCATTACTCACTTGTTCGCTAATATCCCAAGCCTATAAACACTGTATTTACTCTTGTCAGAGAAATTGCTATGGATATATTAGTACCATGAAATCGACTGTTAGTAGTAAACAAAGTAATAAACAGCATGTAAAGTCAGTGCCATTGTCGCTTAAATGGCTGAGTCAACATTCACACCCCATATGACGCTCACCCTTGCGTCAAACGCGTATCAGGACAGTTGGAAAAATCTTTTTACACTTTTAAAAGATTGGTTGAAGGAATTTTCATAGTTTGATTTCACGAAAACCGATTTCTGTCTTATTTCATCCGAATTTCCACGCTTTATCCAGCGGCGGATTCTTGAGCTATTGGAGCTGGGAAAAATTATTCGTCTATGATATATTGCGGAGAAAAATGGTTCAAATGGCTCTGAGCACTATGGGACTCAACTGCTGAGGTCATTAGTCCCCTAGAACTTAGAACTAGTTAAACCGAACTAACCTAAGGACATCACAAACATCCATGCCCGAGGCAGGATTCGAACCTGCGACCGTAGCGGTCTTGCGGTTCCAGACTGCAGCGCCTTTAACCGCACGGCCACTTCGGCCGGCTATAAAGCGGAGAACGTACGTCTTAAGATCCATAGCCTCTGACAGATAATTTACCGATTCATGACCTCATACCAAGGCTAACCGACCACTGAGAGTGCTTTGTACAAAGCGACAAATATTGAACTGTACGAAAAAAGTAAATTAGTTACAAACTACGGCGTGCACACACTTTATTCAACATGTAAACGTCGCTACAGATGTTCAGATTTAGGTTATGACATGTTCGATGTACGACATGTTCGATAGGCCCGCCATCATTGGCGATGATGCGGCGCAGACGAATAGCGAAATTCTGCATGGTCCGCTGAATTGTCAGAAAATCGATGCTGTCGATGACCTCTTTAATGGCTGTTTTCAGCTCAGCAGTGGCCCTGGGGTTGTCACTGTACACCATGTATTTAATATAGCCCCACAAAAAGGAGTCGCATGTCTTCAGATCCGGGGAGTAAGGCGGCCAATCGAGGCCCACTCCAGTGGCCTCTGGGTACCCCAGAGCCAGAATGTAGCCACCAAAGTGCTCTTCCAGGACATCAAACACTCTCCTGCTTCGATGGACTCGAGCTCCGTCTTCTCTGTATTTTCAGGCGTTTTCAACCTTTTTGGACGACCGACATCTTGTAGAAATCAGAAGCACTTTGGATAAAGGGGTTGAAATCATCTTCCAAAACCATCACCGTGCCACCAAGGAAGTTTTGCTTATTGACGAGTCCATCCGAATGAAAGTGAGCTTCGTCGCTAAACCAAACCATATTCACCATATTCTGTTCGTCAGTTCGGTGGACAACAGTGTTGGAGAAACACAACCGCTGTTCCATGGTCCTGGGGCTTAATGCCTGAGAGGTTTAAATTTTGTATGGGTAGAGATGCAGGTCTACAACGACAATTTGTCGGAGTGTCTCCCGGTTGATTCCCGCCTGTAGTGCAGCTCGTCTGATCGATTTCCTGAGGCTGGTTTGAAACACAGCACGTCTTCTCTATGTTTTCAGGCGTTTTTATCCTTTTTGGACGACCGACATTGCCAGCGCTGTCATCGCGAACATTACCCGTTCTCTCAAACTTGCGAATCAAATTATTGATTGTTAGCACACTTGGGCCGCTTGTTTTCAGCCTGAACTCGGCCGCAAACTTCCTCTGAGTCGCAGCTGGGCTGTTATTGCTCGCATATTAGGCCTTCACAAGCGCTATACGCTCAGGCTGTACCATGACTTTTTCACGTGCAAATGTCCGACAGCAACAAAGCACATGCGCATACTAATTCCCATCATGCCCCGCGACCAACCGCGCAGTATGAACATCCTAAAGCAAAGCGTTCAGAAGTTATGATGATTTTATTTCATATAGTTCAATAATTATCACCCTGCAGTTTCATTAGTGTGAAGTGTAGGCACAAACCCATTAATCAGTAAGATTACATGGAACTTTCATTTTAAGCCAGATTCTGTGGGAAAGTCTTCTTTTTGTTGTGCCTTCTCCCGTAGGGTCAATTTGGTTATTAACGGATCTGGCATAGTTAGTTCAAAAGGTGACCGGACACCTTCCTTCAGCTACCCTGTTAGCCCTCCAGAATGGAATATGTACTGTTATTCATGTGACGGTGAGCGAAAGTTTTCTAAATGTTTGCTAATCGTGTAACTGAGACACGACTTGGGTACCAGCCAAGCATTCGCCTAGTGCGATGTGGAAAACCGCATATAAACCACATCCAGGCTAGCCGGCACACCGACCCTCATCGTTCACCCGACGGCCGGATTCGACATGGAGCCGGTGCACCTCCCAGTCCCGGAAGATGTACTTTATCATGCAAACCTGTAAGGTGGTTCGATTTTATGAGAAAAACTACATTTAAACTAAAATTAAGCAAAATTGGCTTGGTTGTTACAAGCGTTCTGTTATCGTGAATTTGCCTAGCATGCGTATTTGCTTGTTGTTACATTGACATGAATCTCAACCTTTTGTTCATTTTTTTAAAAAAATATCTGGTTCTTAGTGATGTTTATAAACTGTACTGAGTGACTTAATGGGTTCAGTTCTTTCCTTTTTATTTCATCAGTTCATGAAATCATAAATTGTATAGATCAAATCAACAATCAAACAATGAACCTTAAACTTTTAATTATGTTTTTTTTTAATTCGGAAAGAGCTATAAAATCCTATATTTAGCTCGTTAGTTATCACAAAATTTGCTCTGGCAGGGCCAGCACCATATGTTCAGCCTAGGGATCTATAGTTCCCACATACCGAGCAGTCTAAGGCGCTGCATTCTTGGACTTGTGCGGCTGGTCCCGGCGGAGGTTCGAGTCCTCCCTCGGGCATGGGTGTGTGTGTTTGTCCTTAGGATAATTTAGCTTAAGTAGTGTGTAAGCTTAGGGACTGGTGACCTTAGCAGTTAAGTCCCATAAAAAAAAATCCCACATACGGCTCCGTTTCACTTATTACTGACTCTTGAAACTTCGTACATTTTGTACATCCAATAGTGGAAATCAGTACAAAGCCATGGATATTTATAGGATTATTAGCATTGTCGGCTGGAATAATTATGTACAGTGTATATGCAACAGTCTGAGATCCAATATACTGACAAATGCAGTCAAATGTTATCGCATATCATGTCAGTAGTGCAGAATATAACGAATGGTAGACGGTGGAACTCAGTATAAAGACAGTCAGCTATGTGTGGGGCTAGTGTGAGCATGTATGCCCTTACTGCAGGCAGGAAACAGATACCACTAGTGACAGTGCGTGTTGTTTACATAACCGACGATTGCGACAGTTCCACGCGAAAAACAGTTATTATGAGATGAGAAAGCAGAAATCCGTACGTACAAGGAAATGGGACTCGATAATCGTCAAATCGCCAAGAGACTGAACCGTTCAAGAACAATGATTGATAATTTCGTTCAATTGGGCGCACGATATAGGCAGAACGGAAAATATGAGCTAAGTAGAAAATTATTGAACGGTCGAAATGGTGCCTTTTGCGCAAGCAAGCAATTCTTCTCAAGTTGTTCTTATTTACAGTTGTCAGTAACTGCTAGACGTGTACACAAATTTTGTCAAATGACAAACATCTTATATTCAAGAAACGACTGCAGAAACTTGTTCTGACACCTAAACGTAAACAGATTAGACTGGAGTTTGCCGAAAAACATAAGTCATGGGCTTCATAATGGAATACAGTGATCTTCAGTGGTGAAAAGAAGTGTAATTTAGACGGGACGAATGGATTTCAGTATTATTGGCATGGTCTGAGAACAGAGCAGCAGATAAGAATGAGCAGAAATTTTGGTGGTGGGTGTGTTATGATTTGGACAGCTTTCTGCGCTAAATACAATGAGATGCTAGGAACAGAATTGATTAGAGTGTATGAGGACTTAGGGGATGAAAGTCTAATGTTTCAACAGGATAATGCATCTGTACATGTTTCTGCCACAGCCAAAAAGTGCCTTCAAGACAAAGACACCAACCTCTTGCCCTGGCCTGCACGTGGCCCGGATATGAACCGCGGGCAACCTTTCGGGAATACTTGCAGCAAGGATGTAGCCAGGATTTTGTCAAAGGGTGGGCCCGATATGTTAAAGAGGACCTTACAAAGACTCACATTTTTCATTTATTCTGAAAATTTCCATAAAAAACGATAAGTCATTTTATTCGAAAATGATCTTGGAGTTTTTACCAAGCGGAGACGTAATCTCAATACTTGGGAGTGCTGTATTTTGGCAAACCGCCAAGAAGCAGTCATGCTCCAATCTCCCTTCACCCACCAAGGTCATTTAACACTCTTCTTCTTTCAGTCTGGATCTGAGCTGAGGAAGTGATCAGGAATGCACGGACGCTTATTTTTTTGGGTAATCGTTGTTATTACCAGCAAGGGTTTTCGAATAAAGAGATCTATGTTCGAGAGACAAGCTAGAATAGTTTTTGATGTCGAGAATGCAAACGAATTATTCAGCATCTGTCACTTCTTGCAATGAACGAAACATCATTCCCTGCATTGACGAGTATTCCAGCAGACGAATGCATCAGCCTAAATGAGGAGAATTTGGACTATTGTTTATTTATCATACGACTTTTAGTGCCGAGAGTCTCTGAAGAGATGATCAGCACGCCTTCGATGCATCTCTTTCATTTAAGCAGAGGGGCTGTATCTTTAAGGGAATTGGAATCTTTATGGAAAGGTGTTTGGAACTGGCTGTGACCTATAGTGAAGGACCAACCCCAGCATTTGCCTAAACTGAAAACGGGAAACCACAGACAACGATTTTCAAGGTTGCCGGCAGATTGATTCAAACCACCGCGCCTCCCAAATCCAGGGATTGCTTGCTCAGTGGTCCCACACGCAGAGCTATCCCAACACAGTGGAGAATTTGGAAAAACTGGTTGTTGTATCATTTTAAAATAAAATACAACGCATCACAACAAAAGATTGAATCTAATAGTGTATGTTTTTGCTGTAATAGTGCATTTTTAGTCATTTGATAGAGCATGAATGCATGCATATTTTAAGACTTAATTGTGCATGAAACTGGTATTATAAGATAACAGTAGCGTAAATAGGTTTCCGACGAAAGGGGGAGGGAGGGATGCAGGGCGCAGTCGGCTCGGGGTAATTCAAGCAACCCGTTCAAAATATCTTTTAGGAACGAACGAACTGTAGAATGTGCTATCATCACATACTCCTTCTGCTCTCCATAAACCCCTCCGCATCGTTCCGAATCGGGACTGGTTTTCATAACTGAGAACCGCCGGGTGACCAGATGGGGCGATATTTTTCCATGTGGGCTACTAATGATAGAATATTGAACAAATTTTTAAAGAAATGCAGCCATTGCTGTTTGGGTGATATTTTTGTTGATCAACGTGATTTTTGGGCCAAACAGACAAATCAAAGTGTACTTTTATGTAATAATTTTAGTTTAATGTTATTTGTAATGGTATTTTCAGCTCCACAGCCCCGTGAAATACAGAAATACCCAAAGGCCTTCCAGCCTACAAATAACGACTACAGTGCTAATAGTAAATTGGTATAGATAGGTAATTAGGCTACTATAGTAGTGCGTACTATTTTTAGCTTAACCATAACGCTAGCAGTTAAATCAAAATCAGTTTTCCTCTTCTTTCTTGTTACAAACCTATCTACAGGGCGGTCACCGGACCAAATATCTCAAGAAATAAGCGTCAAACGAAAAAACTAGAAAGAACGAAACTTGTCTAGCTTGAAGGGAGAAACCTGATGGCGCTATGGTTGGCCCGCTAGATGGCGCTGCCATAGGTCAAACGGATACAACTGCGTTTTTTTAAAATAGGAACCCCCATTTTTATTACATATTAGTGTAGTACGTAAAGAAATATGAATGTTTTAGTTGGACCACTTTTTTCGTTTTGTGATAGATGGCGCTGTAATAGTCACAAACATATGGCTCACAATTTAAGACGAACAGTTGGTAACAGGTAGGTTTTTTAAATTAAAATACAGAACGTAGGTACGTTTGAACATTTTATTTCGGTTGTTCCAATGTGATACATGTACGTTTGTGAACTTATCATTTCTGAGAACGCATGCTGTTACAGCGTGATTACCTGTAAATACAACACTAATGCAATAAATGCTCAAAATGATGTCCATCAACCTCAGTGCATTTGGCAATATGTGTAACGACCTTCTTCTCAACAGCGAGTAGTTCGCCTTCCGTAATGTTCGCACATGCATTGACAATGCGCTGACGCATGTTGTCAGGCGTTGTCGGTGGATCACGATAGCAAATATCCTTCAACTTTCCCCAGAGAAAGAAATCCGGGAAACATGGTGAACGTGCGGGCCATGGTATGGTGCTTCGACGACCAATCCACCTGTCATGAAATAAGCTATTCAATACCGCTTCAACCACACGCGAGCTATGTGCCGGACATCCATCATGTTGGAAGTACATCGCCATTCTGTCATGCAGTGAAACATCTTGTAGTAACATCGGTAGAACATTACGTAGAAAATCAGCATACATTGCACTATTTAGATTGCCATCGATAAAATGGGGGCCAATTATCCTTCCTCCCATAATGCCGCAACATACATTAACCCGCCAAGGTCGCTGATGTTCCACTTTCGCAGCCATCGTGGATTTTCCGTTGCCCAATAGTGCATATTATACTGGTTTACGTTACCCGTGGCTAAATAGAACGCGTGCAAAAAGTCTGTCATCGTTCCGTAATTTCTCTTGTGCCCAGTGGCAGAACTGTACACGACGTTCAAAGTCGTCGCCATGCAATTCCTGGTGCATAGAAATATGATACGGGTGCAATCGATGTTGATGTAGCATTCTCAACACCGACGTTTTTGAGATTCCCGATTCTCGCGCAATTTGTCTGCTACTGATGTGCGGATTAGCCGCGACAGCAGCTAAGACAACTACTTTGGCATCATCATTTGTTGCAAGTCGTGGTTGACGTTTCACATGTGGCTGAACACTTCCTGTTTCCTAAATAACGTAACTATCCGGCGAACGGTCCGGAAACTTGGATGATGTCGTCTAGGATACCGAGTAGCATACATAACACACGCCCGTTGGGCATTTTGATCACAATAGCCATACATCAACACGATATCGACCTTTTCCGCAATTGGTAAACGGTCCATTTTAACACGGGTAATGTATCACGAAGCAAATACCGTCCGCACTGGCGGAATGTTAATGATACCACGTACTTATACGTTTGTGACTATTACAGCGCCATCTATCACAAAGCGAAAAAAGTGGGCCAACTAAAACATTCATATTTCTTTACATACTACACGAATACCGGTATGTAATAAAAAATGGGGGTTCCTATTTAAAAGAACGCAGTTGATATCCGTTTGACCTATGGCAGCGCCATCTAGCGGGCCAACCATAGAGCCATTTGGTTTCCCCCTTCAAGCTAGACGAGTTTCGTTCTTTGTAGTTTTTTCGTTTGATGCTTATTTCGTGAGATATTTGGTTCGGTCACTATCAATGGACCACCCTGTATAACTAGAACAGCGTACAGCACAAAAAATAAACGGTAGCGCTTACATTAAATTCAGCTGCAAGTGAGAACTGCACTGATTAACAAAAAAACAACTGAGATCATGCAAGGCCAACAATTGGTCTTGGCTACAACAGGGATGGGTGATAGTAGATAGTGCTATGGATGTACAGATAGTTCAAATCTATCTTGGTGTTGCTCCTTATGATAGGGCTTATCCCTGTTCCGTCCTATGACCGAAAATCAAAAAATTTCACTACACGGCAACTACGTCGTGTGTAATTTCATTTATGTGATGGGAGGGCAGCTTGGGACCCCTGGACCCCTCCCTCTCTTTGCCTACGTCCTTGCTTGCATATGAGCTAAAAAGTGCGACACGAGAAGTGGGCGACAATTTCACAGCAAGAACTACAAACCCTAAAAAAACCAATGCCGAAGAGAATTTAAGAGGTAATTAGGAAGAAAGGAGGTTGGACAAAGTACTTACAATTTGTTAACACAACAGGACAGTGAGTGTCTTTAAACCTCCACTCAGGAAATGCAAACGCCTTCTTTTGTTGCCCGTGTTATGAAAGAAACTATGTAATTCCGTCATTATTGTTTTATTTTATATGTATCTACTACGTCCATAATAAATTCGGTACGTATGGTAGAGACATTGTACTATTACTTTCGTTGGAACCCTGTTTTTATACTGATTTCCACTACTGTATACTTCCGTGGGTTTAACTGGCTTCTATTTTCAAGGAAGTGCCAATTTTTCAGCACTTTGGTGATGCTCTTCCATGCGTCAGACAAATATTTGATCATCGCGCTGTCATTCATATACTTTCAGTATCCCCCATTAGTCCTACTTGGCTTGGGTCCCTATACTCGAGTAATGTTCTGAGATGGGACAAACAACGGGACAAGTGATTTGTAAGGAGTCTCCTTTGTAGACTGCTTGCCTTTTCCCAGCATACCGACAAAAGATCGAAGTTTGTCACTTGCCCTCCCAGTGAAAAGCCTTTGCTATCAGTCTATTCCATATCCCTACAAATTGTTACACCAAAGTATTTGTACGAGCTAATTGATTCTAACTGTGACTCGTTAGCATTGAAGTCTTCACACTATTTGAAATCTTTGACAAGATCTGACTGCTTTTATGTTTTCGGGTTCCATGAAGGTTGGCAATACTCGAGGTACCTCATTATGTTTGAGCTCACGTGTCAGAGACGTATTCTAGGTCGCTACAACAGATGGATGTCAATGAGATTCGAAAGAACCAAATAAAAATGTGCACAAACAGTATTGTTTGGGTTATTATCCCATTATTGCCCTACCAGCCGACCCATCTTTTAGCTAATACGATAGTGGAAAATGAATTCAGTGAGTAATCGACTATAAACAAATAGTGTTCAAAGTAGATGAAGCAAAAGACAACAGGCGCCACACTCACTATCAAAGGATAATATTTAATAGTTCCATTTCACGCCCTGGCATTATAGCAGGGACATTTTTGGTATAGAAGCTGGGCATTTGGTGACTTTGTGAGTCGTATATACTATATAAACTGATATCTACTGTCAGAAACTACATAAACACTGAAGTTTAAAAACTGGTAATATTAGAAAATACACTTATTTTCTGTCTGGTATCATTCTCCACTCTCGTGCTCTAAGACCATTATTATTCGCTTTTACTACACATTAGTTGTTGCCATGAAGTGGAAGGTGCAGTGTAGTTTAGACTGAAATCACTGTATTCCTTTGCAGGCGAGCATACGTGAATACTGGGCAGGCCTCCGAATTCCGACTGGTTTCCACGGTTTACTAACTCTTTCAGTAGGATTTGCCACCACTTTTTTAAAGAACTGTGAAGGCACTAGGCCTGTTACACATATGTGTTTGACTCCACATCGACCGAAAGTAAAATTTCAATACCAATAAAATAAAAATCAGGAAGCTGAAACGTTCCTAGTTACAATCTGGTGCTAGTTTCCTAGCGTTTTGCATTCTTAGAGGAACACTTCGTTACTCGTATGGCATGTGGTGAAAGCTGAAATCACAGAAACAAACTGAAACGACTAACAAGCAAAGAGTTAGTTTCAACAGAAAATGTCATGGAGCTACAATGCTCATGAAATGCTAGTTGCATAGGTTCCAAACGTCAGGTTACTTTGTCATAGCTACCTTTGAAAGTAACTTTTTCTCCTCTCGCGAATCTAGATATGAATCTGTAGTAGTTATAATTATTCACTATTACTCTGGTTAATAAATAAATGTGTGAAAACACAACGAGTATGTCAAATATTAAAGTTTTAGTCCTTGTGTAACGTGCAACCAAATAGTGTTGTACTTAAGTGATAATTCCGGTTTGATGTTGGCGACATGCACAGCAGCCTGCTCTTTGTTCACTCCATAAATATTTCTTGTCTTTGATCATATCATATGAATCAGTTTTTGTTATTTTTTAGTCACTTTCAGTGTCAGTCGAAAATAAATGGAACATATTTCTCCAGAAACTTTTTTTTCTTTCGTTGAGTGATAAAACAGATGAAAATCCCTTGAAACCTAAATGTGGCCTCCATACCATCCAGTGACGCGAACTAACGTGTACTATCCGACCATGATATTATTGTACTTAGCCTCCCGTGGCCGTTATCGGAAACACGTCGTAACGTTACAGTAAAAGAGTGCAGTGGTGACTAAGGGCAACGCATCGCATTGTTAATTATGTCAAGATAAACTGCCTATTGGCTTCTGTCTCGGGTTCTTCGGCCGACGTTCATGTAATGATTTTTCTGACGTTTCGCCAGCACGAGTGGCTGGCATTGTCAAAGCTTCACCCTCCATTGCCGGTGGTGAACTGGAGGCGAGCTCGCGGCCGCAAACTATATGTACCTGGCGCGCCAACGTCCGAGGGCTTCTCCGCGGTCATTTCCGGTGCGGTTCTCCTCTTGCTACCTGCGACGGTCGTTCGCTGCAGTACGGAAAGCCAGGATCCGTTTACCTTAAGGCTTTCCTCTTTCTTGTTGAAACTGTTCGCGTGTTTTTTGGATTTCTACAGCTTCTCTGAACAAGCGCGTGTGATAGTGCTTCTCTACAGCCAGAACTTCCGTGTCGGCGAATTTTATAACGTGGTCGGTCTCATTCAGTGCGTGCTCTGCCACGGCCGATTTCTCCACCTGCCCCAACCTGCAATGTCGCTTATGCTCTTTGATCCTGGTGTTAATGGATCGTCCAGTCATTCCGACATAAACTTTTCCGCAAGTGCAAGGTATGCGGTATATTCCCGACATTGCAAGTGGGTCTCTTTTCTCCTTCGCCGATCTAAGACACTCTTTGATCTTCCTTGTCGGTTTGAAAATCGTCTTTACGCCATGTTTGCGCAATATACGGCCGATTCTGTCCGTCACTCTGGGAATGTATGGCAGAAAGGCCGTACCCGACATTTCTTTTTCTGGTTCCTTACTTCGCCGAGTGTTTGGCTCTGTTACACTTCTAATGTAATTTGTGGAGTACCCATTGCTCCTCAGAACAGTTTCCAGGTGTTGCATTTCTCGTTTGAAGCCAATAGGCAGTTTGTCAACAAGTGGCCACGAAAACCTTAACAATTTTGTATGTCAAGATAGTTGCGCGTATACTATCAAGAGATTCTGCATGCCCTCGATGTCACTCTCAACTCAACGATAAGCCGACCGAAGCCCCCTCACTTCCAGGCGCAATGATATTGTAATGGACTAATATGTGTAACAAAGAACATAATAAACATCCGAAAATGGTATAAATATGAAAAAAGTTCTATCGACTGATACCGTCGATGATCAGTTTAAAAATACCCCTAAAAATAACATGAAGACTACTAACATCTTCAAAATTTACAGTGCAGTAGGCTGTACTCAGATATTTTCCGTACAACGCGTTCTTAAGGACTTTCGAAAACTGTTTTCAATCTTACGATATATCTTACACGTGAATACGGCTTTTTTCATGAGCGACAATAATGAAAGAATTACTGAGCATTGGGAACGTCAATTACATAGTGATCATGAAGAAAGGAAAAGATCTAAATATAACTATTATTTTGAACTGTGAAAAAACTGGTTACGTTTACTCTTCCATTTGACGGAACAGAGCAAGAAGAAATGATTAGTGACTATGTTAACTATTTCAGTGTTATTCTTTAAGAGACAAAACGCCATTTTCCTGCTTCAACACTGCAGCAAGACAAAGGTGTTTGGTTTAAAAACGAATGTTTGCATACTAATTTTTAGTAGTTGCTACGCAAAATAATCACTTTAACAAAATGTTTACAGTGTCATCTAAGCAAAGGTCGTACAAGGCGTTGGCTTCCAAGTTTACCAATGGATTCATTCTCTGTACTGAACAGACTAAATCAACATGTCATGTAAATATTACTGAATGTTCAAAGCTCAACATAAAAATAATCCACTTCTGAGGCAACAATACTTGTAACTATCATGAAATCTTGATTATCTCGTAAACATCTACTTTAAAGAGCTGGGCATTCTGATCACTACTTCACAGTATATTTATTCCCTCATGAACTTTGTTGTAAATAATCTACTACAGTTCAAAAGCAACAATGATTTACATAATTAAAATAACGAGAGAAAAAGTAACATTCATTACTCCATATTAAGGTTGTCTTTAGCACAAAAAGGTGTGCACAATCCTGCAGCAAAAAAAAAAACTGATCACTTTCCCAGTGATATGAAATGTCTGACAGACACCAAAGTAAAATTTGGAAACAAACTAAACAAAATCCTTCTTTACAACTCGGTCTATTCCGTTGAAAAATTTCTATTAGAGTAATGTGTAGAAGTGGTGGGTAGGAATTACTAACTCACTTCTGTATATTTCAAAAAATAGAAATTCAGGAAGTAACCACATTTACAAATTAATTTGCGATGTGAATATAAGATGACTCGTTCCACATCATTACGATTTATGATGTTTAAACCTTTCCCGGCGTACTGATTGTTCCATAAATACACGGGAGAACTGCCGGATATCAGTAACGTCAGAAATATCGTGGCAGGACGTTACTGATATCCCGCAGTTCTCCCCTGTTTTTATGAAACATTACGATTTATCTTTCAAAATGATACGAAACTAGCTAACTAGCTGTTAATACGTAGACCAGCAGCGCAGTGCACAAAGCAAGACATGAATTACAACGGAAGCGAAAAGTGACTACCATTAAAATGTAATCCTTCAACTATTTTTCCTTGCAGCACAGTATTTTAGGAATTCTCGCTTGCCAAGAAGTTTCATATCTTAAATTTACCGCTTTCAGGTTGATTCATTCAACTGTCGCCAGATGGCAGCTGCAGATAGTAGTGGTCAAGACAGTCTCTAGCGGCCACAAACGAAACTAGTTGAGGTGAGAATGTTGTATCGCGTAGTAACGAAGGACGGCATTTGTTTACCACACTGTAGGAAATGAATGATCCCATAATTCTTTTGCAACAGTTCACCGTATTTTTCATCCACAAATATCTCTTTTTATTCTGACGTACAAACTCACTTAAGTCAGTGAAATTCAAACACTAAATGCTTAGAGTAGTGGCGATATTGCGACATGTAAATCGTTGAAATGTTTGTGCACAGATCGCAGCACAGGCGTTGACTTCATTTTTTGCATTCCACACATTCCAAAATGCTGAGGCTGGACGCAATGTCAGTAGTGTGTTTGTCACTTCAGTAGTGTTCAGGAATTTCGGGCAACAGATGCAAGACGCTGCTATTCTATTCAAGATCTTGGATATTGTGGCACAATCAGGTACTTTCCAGTTAATTTGTACCTAATAATGGAAACCGCGGAATCACCCCTAGACGTTTTATCACGTGCGGCCACCATGGTACGAGACAATTCACCCCCACGCCGCATCGTTGGAGGAGAGGCAGTACTCAAGAGAGGTATGCTACCTGCTGTCGGCAGAGTTACAGCACCGAGAACACATGCGCAGTTCAAGATTACGGGCCCCTGCCGCAGCGAATTGGCAGACACACCGTCGACTGCACAGGCAGAGGATAGCGACACCCCCCTCGACATGTCGACGAGAGGCAATGGGCTGCCACCCCCCTCGTACAGCGAGGCAATGTCAGCAATTGCAGGGCACCGCCCAGGGCATTGTCGACAAATGCTCTCAGGCGAATGTGACCCCCTCATTGATGAGCATTTTCGCAGATCTCTAGGGGATGATTACATGAACTTGTACAATGCAGATACCAAGAGATCTTCGCGCCGTGAGAAAAGAAAAGAAGTGTGCGATGATACTGGTGCTGATAGCTGCTTGTCAGTTGAAGATCATTTTGCAAAAGCTCTTGGTGATGCATGGCTAGAACTTCAAGCCAAAGGAGCAAAACTATCCAACTGAATGAAGTGCAAATTTCAGCTTTCTTCTTTGGCATACAGCTGCGGATGTGTGCTAATTATGTACTGTTTATAGTTGTTGAGCTCTTTCTTCTGCTTATGTTCATAGAATTGTGAATTTGGTGGCTATTTCCTTGCATTTCATAAGGCAATGTTCAGCTCCATTGTGACTGTGTCTTCCTTCATTTATAATGTAACACAAGTGTAACAGTACATATTTTCTGGAAGATGTCTTCCAATGTCATGTACTTTGTGTAGAGATTTGTATGTAACGTTAATATTTACTGCTGAATCATTTACTTTTTAACAAGTAAAATGTATTAGAGCATACTTGGTATTGTGCCATTCACTGGATGTTTATTTACTACAGTAAATGTGCTTAAATTTGAGAATATAAAGGTTTCAGTTGGTAATGAAGTATGCTTGGCTACATACATTGTCACATGTAAGGTAACTTATAAGCATAATATGACACATTTCATATTAAAATGTATGCTAAGAGAATCATGACTTCACACTATTCAGTTATTAGAATTAATACTTTCGACAAATTAGATTTAAAAAAAATTGTGAACATAATTAGTAGGCCTATGTGATCTGTTTAAGGGTAAATTAAGTAATCTAGAAATTAGTTAGAACAATGTGAAAAAAGTTATATTCCCGGTGTGCTCACATGTTCTAAAGTGCTACTACTTTGAAAAGCTTTCGCACACAGTACGTAAGTTTTGTGATCATTTCTGTGATTGTGTCTTATTTAATAATTCTCCTCCTCAGAGGCATGCTCTGCTGCTGTTTGCCCAGTTCATAGCAGTAAAATCTATGTACCTTGTGGGCTTTGGCAGGACTTGACAAATAATTTGCTGATACAGCAACAGTTAACATCATACACATCTTGTTGGTGTCTGTGTTAATCCATTCCTCTATATGCCAATTCACTTAAGCTTTATATGTTACCATTAATTTTTTTTCCTGTATGATGTAAATATACAAAATACAAAGTTTATATTAGAAAATTGTTTCATTTCATAAGTTACACTTCAGTTACTAAAACGAAGTAGCAGTTTGTGCTCCTTATCTTAGAAGATTTTTTTTTTTTTTTAACATATGTTTCTACTGAGTTTAGAGGCTGATTGCCAGTGATCTTGTTAGTCAACAAATGTGCATTACAGTAAATTATTTCCAGTATGAAAATTGATTGTTAATATGATTCACTGTATGTATGCTTTATTTTGCACTCAAAGTTTCATCACTGCACTAGATCTCAAACAGGGATGCATAATGTGAATGTTGACATCATTGAGATCATTGGACTCTTAATGACAGTTTTCACACTTGAAATCAAAGTATGAACTAGATCTCAATTAGTTAAGTGACAGCAATGCATTTTAGACCAAATATCAGTACAAAGGCCTGAAAATAATAAGAACTAGGATGAATTTATGAAGTAAAATGGATTATGGCACTGTCAGTTATCAAATAACAAACCATTCCCCCAATATTTGTTTTGAATTAAGTGCTATAACAATGAGAGAGTGGGGAGTTATTTGTATTTATAGACAAAAGAAAAACTGTTTAAAACCTTTGATTGTCCAGTTATAGTATGGAAATTTCCCATTCCACAATAATGAGTGGTAAATGTTGCATCAGAATGGGAAATTCTTAACAGGTCTGGTAGCAATTTTGTATGAGTCATGAAGATGCATCTTCTGTTCCATAATTTTATGAAGAACATCTGTTTTGCAGGCAGTTTTCATTTATTTTTTGGAATTGTGTACACTTGATCGAGACCACTGATAATTTATTGTCTCAGATTATTGTTACGTTCCATGTTACTTGTACATGCACATTTAAGGTATTTTGCTGGCTGTTGCTTCAGTTGTTTTGTAATGTTTCACAATCACAGCTGTTTCGTGTTGACAAACATTTTCCACACTCATTTCTTTTGAGATTTTATTCTTTGTTGAGCTTCTCATTGAAATATTTTATGAAATCCATAGTGCCCATGTTTAGTTGCCTTTTAGCCACTCTTTAAAAAATGTCAAAGCTCTTCTCAACCATGCATTTGTTTTTTTTTTTTTTTTTTTTTTTTTTTGTATTTTCCAAATGTTCAGGTTTCTCTAGTGACAGGTAAACTAAGCAAAAAGACCATGGATAGTGTGAACAAGCACCATAAAATTGTTATAGCTATCACTTTAGTGAAATACAGGAGATATTTATGAAAGACAATTGCTGAATAAGTAATTTTTGAGTACCATCTGCTAGTGCCAATAACTATGAATGTAAGGATCATGCATCTGATTAAAAAAAAATTGGTTAATGGAGTCCTTGGGGGGAAAGGAGAGAGAGAGAGAGAACGCGAGAGCATGATTTTATTTTTTTTACCATCAGTGTTCATCTAGCATTGTGAGTTACAAGGAATTGATCATACTGCAAGAAGCATATACAACCCATTAATTAATATGAAAAATTTAGTGTTCAATCTGTTTAGTGTGCTTATCAGGTTTCTGATGTTAAAGAGGACAGTAATTCCACTGGTATTTTTGGCAATATTATTTACGTTTTGTCAGGTCGCTCGGATTTTATAATTACATTTTGGTCATCAGTGCTTGCTTCTGCCATGAATAACACTTACAAAGTGTCTCATCTCAGCAAAACTGAACATTCTTGTACTGGTATGTTACAAAAGACAACACTTGAATTCAGACGTATTGAGGCACATAAACAATGACATATTAGAAAATGTGTGTATGTATGTATGTACAAAGAAAAAAAAAAGAGGGAATGGGCCCAAATTGAGAAATACAAAATTTTAGATATTTGTATTGAGCAATGAAAATGTGGAGCATTTCATAAAGTGTTCAATTACTGTGGAAATATTCACGTTCCACTTCAAGAAGCAATCAAAATCGAAGGTGCTGCTGGAAAGGCACCAGTTCCTTTTGAATTTTCTGTAACAGAGTAAGTATATTCTGTGCATTCTAGATAGTTACCTGCAAATATTCAACAATGGACTGGCATAAGCACACTATATTTTAAAGAAAAAGTGCTCTCACTTCAAACAAATGTTCGATATCAACTGGAAATTTGCAGTTTATGAATTAAGGATTGTGGAAAGATCATGCAGATAGCACTCAACCCTAGTCCAATAAGTCAAGAAACCAGAGCACTCAGTGCTGGATTTCTGCAATGTCTCTGGGGCACTGACTTTAGGTAACATAACATCTATTTCTCCAGGTAATTTATACAGTATTTGTCCACTGTTAGAGCAAATAGATAAAATTACTTTGTTGCACTTGAGTTCACGAATAAATTTATACAATGCACTTAGGATATAGTTACTTTGTTTAATCACCAACACTGCACTACACCATCAGTATGAGATCCATTTCTAGTACGGATCTCTGGCACTATTTCTGACTTTCTCACAAAATGAATCTTCATCTCAACACATAATCACTGGTAATGGTCTGTCAAGATTAGGAAATGAAAAAGGACCAGTAAAAATCTTGTACAAGTAAGTAAAATATGAACCACAGAGTGAGTGCTGTAAGTATCCATGGAAATAAAACTGAACTTAGAATTTTGTGCCTGCATCTATACTCTGTGAACCACTTGAAGAGCATGGCAGAGAGTATGTGCTTATTTTACCACTTATTAAGTTTTCCCATTCCATTCACATATGGAGCACAGGAAGAGTGATCATTAAATTCCTCTATGCATGCTGCAATTGATCTAATCTTGTTCTCAAAAGTGAGCATTACCAATTAGCACTGCCTACTATTAATAATTCCTACGTTTAACAGTGATATAGAAGTTGTGGTTGATCTAGTGCTCTTTTTTTTTTTTTTTTTTTGTGAGAATCTGTTTTGGCAATTTCCCCGTGAAAATCACCCTTGTTCTTGTTGTGGTAAAAGTAATATGGCTGATGTTGTGAAATCACCTGTTGACTTCAACAAGCAAAGGCAGAAAACTATGTTGAAGCCCCTGTATGTGTATGTTGCAAGACATGTATGTTCTGCAGGTGAATGTAAGTAAAGTACAACATTATGCCAATAACACTAAGCAAAAATAGAGAAGAAGACTCAAACTGAGAGTCCCATCAATGATTATGTCATTAGGGATAGGACACAAGGACAGATTGGACAAGGATGGGGAAGGAAATGTCCCTTGTGCAATTTAGGGAATCTTAAATCAAGATGGCTGTACGAGAATTGAAAGCCTGCATGTCTTAAATCAACATCCAATTAGAATTTATTTATTTATTTATTTGCACTATCAGTCAGTTTCTGCATCTGCACCATTCTCAAGTGCTTGTAGATCTTCTAGTCCATAGATTAGATTTAGATTAGATTTACTTTCATTCCAATTGATCCGTAGTGAGGAGGTCCTCCAGGATGTGGAACATGTCAGAAAAACAACAATACATGACAAATATTTACAACTAAAACAAATAAGCTAATGTACCATTCCACAGGTCCCAAGTGGAATGATCGTCATTTTTTAATGAACACTAAGAGTCATTTTACAAATACTAATGCACTGAATTTAAAATAAAAAAGTTTTTTTATTTATTTATAAGGTAATAAACATGTAATACAACTACTGTAATACTTATTTACAATGAACACATTACTGCACTGAAATGGTGCAGAAGTTAGATTATACTTACACACACACAGACACACAAATTTTCAATGAACACATTACTGCACTGAAATTGTGCAGAAGTTATGTTGTACTTATATACAAATCAGTTGGTTTTACTAAGAAATTCATCAATGGAGTAGAAGGAGTTGGCCACCAATAAATCCTTTAGGCTTCTCTTAAACTGAATTTCATTGGTTGTTAAGCTTTTTATGGCTGCTGGCAAGTTATTGAAAATGTGTGTTCCTGAATAATGCACACCTTTTTGTACAAGACTAAGTGACTTTAAATCCTTGTGAAGATTATTCTTATTTCTAGTATTGATTCCATGAATTGAGCTGTTGGTTTGCAAAAGTGATATATTTTTAATGACAAATTTCATTAAGGAATAAATATATTGGGAAGCAGTAGTTAGTATCCCTAGTTCCCTAAACAGGCTTCTGCAGGATGTTCTCGAGTTCACACCACATATAACTCTCACTGCATGTTTTCGTGCCCGGAAAACTTTAGCTTGTCCTGATGAATTACCCCAAAAAATAATCCCATATGACATTATGGAATGAAAGTAAGCATAGTATGCCAGCTTTTTTATTTTTATATCCCCTATGTCTGACAAAATTCGCATTGCAAACAGAGACTTGTTAAGACGCTTCAGCAGTTCTGTGGTGTGCTCCTCCCAGTTGAATTTATTATCAAGCTGTAATCCCAAGAATTTAACACTGTCCACTTCTTCTATCTTCTTGTCATCGTATGTTAGACATATACTCTACAGTTCTGAACTGCATGTAGTGTGTTTTTTCAAAGTTTAGTGACAAAGAATTGGCTAGGAACCAGTGATTAATGTCTACAAATATTTTATTGGCTGATCTTTCTAAGACTACACTTGATTTGCTATTTATTGCAATGTTTGTTATCATCGGCAAACAAAACAAACTTGGCATCTGGTAATGCTACTGATGAAAGGTCATTGATATACACAAGAAAAAGTAAGGGCCCCAAAATGGAACCTTGTGGGACCCCACATGTAATTAGTTCCCAGTTGGATGATGCCTGATAGCTTGATACATGTCTCTCTCCTAATAACACCCTTTGTTTCCTGCCAGAGGTATAAGATTTGAACCATTTTGCAGCATTTCCTATTACACTATAATATTCTAGTTTACTTAAAATGATATTGTGATTTACACAGTCAAATGCCTTTGACAGATCACAAAAAATACCAGTTGCCTGCAATTTTTTGTCTAATGAATTAAGCACATTTTCACTGTAAGTGTAGATAGCCTTCTCAATATCAGAACCTTTTAGAAATCCAAACTGTGACTTTGACAGTATGTTATTTGAGATAAGATGGTTATAAAGACGACTGTACATTACTTTTTCGAAAATTTTTGAGAATGCTGGCAACAGTGAAATTGGACGGAAATTTGATGCTATTTCTTTATCTCCCTTCTTAAACAGTGGCTGAACTTCAGCATATTTCAGCCATTCAGGAAATATTCCACTAATAAACAACTGGTTACACAGATAGCTTAATATGTTACTTAGCTCAGAATCACATTCTTTAATTAACTTTGTTGATGTTTCATCATACCCACTAGATGTTTTTGATTTTAAAGATTTTACGATGGGCATTATTTCTGTTGGGGTAGTGAGGGTCAAATTCATATTATGGAAGTTACTTGAAATGTCTGGTCTAAGGTAATCCATAGCAGCATCTACCGAACCTGACAACCCCATCTTTTCAGTAACAGTTATAAAATGTTTGTTAAAAAGTTCTGCAACACTATACACATCTGAAACCAATGTATCATTTACTCTTAATGCTATTTGTTCCTCTTCATGTCTGGTTCTACCGGTCTCCTCCTTCACTATATCCCATATTGTCTTTATTTTGTTATCTGATATGACTATCTTTTCCTTGTAATATATTTGCTTTGACATCCATATTACAGTCTTTAATATTTTGCAGTATTTCTTATAATGTGCTATAGCATCAACATTGGAAATGTTTCGGATTGACAGATACAGTTTTCTTTTTGTTTTACAAGATACCCCTATTCCTCGAGTAATCCATGGCTTCTTTGTAGACTTTGCTCTAACCTTGGTGAGTTTTGGGGGAAAGCAGTGTTCGAATAAGGTAATCACTTTATTTGCAAAAATGTTATATTTTTCATTCATGCCATGAGCACTGTAAACATCAGTCCAGTGAATGTCTCTGAGGAGTGTCCTAAAATAATCAATTTTTGGCTTACTGATTACCCTCTTGAGCTCAGATTTAACAGATTTTATATCCTGTTCAATATTAACATTTAACAGAAAGAACTGCATGTCATGGTCTGAGAGGCCATTGACTATTGGTTTTGTAATATAATTTTGTTCATTGGACTTTTCTATAAAGATATTATCAATGGCTGTTTGTGAACAAGTGGCTATCCTAGTGGGGAACTTTACAGTGGGAATTAAGTTGAATGATAGTGTTACTAACTCAAATAAGTTCTTATTGGGAGAGTCTTTAAGGAAATCTACATTGAAATCACCAGCAACCACTATTTCTTTGTTTTTGGTTGTTGAATGGGCCAGTACAGCTTCAAGGTGGTTGACAAACAGATTAAAGTTACCTGCATGTGCTCGATATACACTTAATATTATGAAGGATTTTTTGTGAAATTCTAATTCTGTTGCACATGCTTCCATGTGCTGTTCTAGGCAAAATTTATGAATGTCTATGTTCTTAAATTTATGACAGTTCCTGATGAATGTGGCAACTCCTCCTTTCTCCATTTCTGATCTACAAAAGTGAGATGCTAACCTAAACCCTGTAACACTTAAAAGTTTTATACCAGTGGTCACATGATGTTCAGAGAGGCAGATTGTGTCAGCTGGGTTTGAAGACTCTAATTCATCTATGCAGATAGTTAATTCATTAATTTTATTTCTCAGTCCTCGAATATTTTGATGCAATAAAGATAGCTGACATTTCACATTGGGTGGAGTTAAAATATCTGCTGACAGTTGAAAATTCTTAACCAATGGCTGTTTATGCTGATGTAATAAGCTGGAATTATGTTTTTTGATTTCTTTCTCAAACTGAAGGTTTGTCTCAGTTCTAACCTCTCTTAAAATTTGCTTTCTTTCTGTCCTCCCTGCCCTAAAAAAGGGTCTTTTCTTAACCCTATAACCACTGGTTATACTTGGCAATGGCATAAACAGCAAAACCAGTCAGTAGCGCAGAAAAAAATAGAAGTATTTAATCTAGCTAAACAATATCATTCCAACTATTGCTGCAGATTGTTTTAGATGTTGCAAAGAGAGAGATTTCATACCTTATGACAAGGAATCACTTGAAAATTTTGTGAACATCTAACATAGTATTTATTTATTTTTGAAAGAATTACATTCTATCAAAGGAGATCCATTACTAACATGCTGTGAACTTTCATTTATTCCTGACAAAATCACATTTTATGACACAATCATAACTGCTTTCAGCCTTCATTAGCTGTCTATTATTCATCTGAACTCATAGAACACCCACAGGTTGTAGGACTGATATCAACTTACTCCAACCACAAAATAAATTCAGTATCAGAGGCAAAAAATGTAGAAATAGGAGTACCATAAGGCAGCATCCTAGGGCCAATATTGTTTCTTGTCTATATAAATGATTTTCACATCTCAGATGATGCAGCCAAAGCAATAATATTTGCAGATGATACTAGTGTGATAATAAGTGCACCAAAGCAATTGCTACCAACAACTGCTGATAAAGTACTAAATTACATCCACTCTTGGTTCAATGCAAACAGGTTGACATTGAATGTAAATAAAACAAATTATATGCAGTTTGGGAAAAGATGTCAAAATGTAAATCTCGATCTGGTGTGGAATGACAAAGCCTTCGACAGAGTGACATCCACAAAATTGCTGGGGATTCATGTGGATGAAAACTTAAATTTTAATGACCACATAATAAAACTTGCAAAGAAACTTAATTCAGCCTGTTTTGCCCTCAGAATTATTGCAGATGTTTGTACTTCAGAGGGTGCCAGAATGGCATATTTCGGCTATTTTCAATCTCTTGCCACATATGGAATAATATTTTGGGGTTCCACAACAGGGCGCCTAAAACAAAAGAGGGCCATTCGAATAGTAACTCACAATAATCCACAGACACAGTGCAAACCCATATTCAAAAAGCTTAGAATACTTACTATACCATCATTATACATATACAAATGTGTATTGTATGTCAGGACCCACATTGCAGATTTTCAGACAAATGCCGACTTTCATAACTACAATACCCGTAATAGTGCAGCACTCCATACTCAGCAAACAAAAAGAACGAATACACAAAGGCATGTGAGCCATATCGGTGCAAAACTGTACAATGCACTGCCAGTCAACATCAGGCAGTTAGAAGATGATAAGAAATTTAAAACAGAATTTAGAAAATTTCTAGTAGAACAATGTTTTTATTCTGTAAAGGACTATGTAGGTCAATAAATTTTTTCTGGTGATACTTATAAAGGCAAAATGGAAAATACTCTATCTGTACCTAATCATTCATTACCTAATCATTCATTACATTTACATACTTAAAGGACAGCTGTTGTGTGATGTAAATATATACTTAAGCAGTGTTGTGTACATAAGGACTTGCCGTTTAGGGAGGACAAAACTAAAGCCTTGTGAAAAACAGACTATGCATTTAAAATAAAAAGCAGGAATGTATATAGGCTATATTAATTTCATTGTATTATTATTAACTTCATTGTATTATTTTGTTTTGTACTTTTTTACGTATATATTGTTTTTTGACTTGATTTATTGATCCGTTTCATCTACAGCTGCACAATGTGCAAGAGATATTTGGATTTTTTTGTTAATATTAACAGTTTTACATATAATATACCTTTGTACATAATAACACACATTAATATATCAATTAATGATGAATACTTAAATGAATGTTGTTACACTATATACAGAGAGATAAAATACAAATGTTCTTCTGAATGAGACTACATTGGGTAAACACACAAAAATTTAGTTTTGTAGGTATTTATTTACTGTGTAAAAGCAGTGATGAACCAAGTATGACTTCAGTTTAGATTTGAAGTGACCAATGTTTGTGTCCCATTTCTTTGAAATGGCTTACATGTACCCTTGACAACATCCATACAATATTTATTGTCAACAGATGGATAATTAAAATAAAAATAAATAAATAAATATGCACCAGAAAATCCCGAAGTTCTGAGAACAGCCATTGCTTAACCTCAAGATTGGCCTTTGTGTTTGGTGTCAAACAAAGTTTTTCATCAAACTGTTAATGCTAACCGGTTTGACCAGAAACTATTTAATCCGTGTCTGGATAAACTCACAGAAGATGAGCAACTCTAAGGATAATTTCAACAAGACAAAGTAACAACATACACTGCCTTGTTACAAGTGCTTGAGGTGTTTAGTGAGGAGAGGGCAATCAGCAGAGGCAGTACAAATTCCAGGGCACCTCCATCACCTGAGGAAAACTGAAGGGACAGGTGTAATACTCATATGCTGGAGTAGCTCCTGCAAAATGTTGAAAACACTATTGTTTCTATTCCACAGGCAGAGGTGCTGTACATGTCTCACAGACTGATAAATCTAGCACAGTGCAGCATTGACGTCAACAGTTGCCATTTTCAGCATATTAGGCAACATTCATTAACAAGGGTCAATCCAATACGAGTCCCATTGTATATATTTTCTGGGTCAGTTTTATTTTGCCAGCCCTACAGCAGCTGTTGATAGGCTATTAGCACCTTAATATTTATATGATTACAAAGGTATTTTTCAAAGAAAAATCTGCAACTATAAATGCTGCATCCTATTTACAGTACATTACAATCTCATTTGCAGTTTTACAGTGAACACTGCTACTTACAGTACAGCTACAGGACATTTCAATCCCTGAATATAAATATTCAGATAATTTGCAGAAAGAATGGCTAAAGAGACATGTTTTCAATTTTCTTTTAATTTGGCATGGATTTCCAATTTCTTGCTTTGTGTTGGATGGGAGTTTGTTGAATATCTTCCTACCAGAGTGCAAAAGTCATGTGAACTCTAGAAGACAGGCACAATGAAAAGACATTTACATGAAGCTTCCTGCCACAGCCTACACACACACACACACACACACACACACACACACACACACACACAACACGGCATCTCAGGCTGCATTCTAGCTCCAGATGCTGGAGTTGGCAGTCCTGTGCATGAGGTATGCTTTTGCTTACATGTGTAAATGGTTTGTGTGTGACTCTTTTACTGATGAAGAGTGTGCTGGAAATCTTAATGTAAGTGTCTTTTAATTGTGCCTATCTGCAACTTAACATGTCCTCTTTACGGTATTTTCTTACATTGTTGATATTCCTACCTGGAATTTCTACTGTTTAAACTCTAGTAGATTATTTTAGTGACTTGCGTACCTCACAGATCAGCTGTAACTGATCTTTAATATCAATGAGAAAAACCATTTAGAAGTAAATGTATTGGGATGTGAGTGCAAGAATTCCAAGATCCTTGAAAAGGTTTCTACAAGAAACGTCGTTATCTGCTTTATACAGTGTTATCACTGCTTGCTGCTGCCATATAAATAGCCCTACTTTATTTACCATGGGTACACTGCCCCAGAAGATAACTTCATAGGATAACATGGAATAAAACTACCAAAAATAACCCAAAACTTTTGTCTTTAAGTCAACACAATGAGAGATGCTTGGAAGGATGTAACTTGTTGAACTGAGCTTCTTGATTAGTTTTCCTACTCCACATTAATTTGTGCCCAATTGAACCCCAAGCAATTTCATGCAAACAGTTTCTGTTGGTATATGAGTGCCATTAATGTCTATTTCTAATGCTAACAGTTCATTATTGCTTGTTTGAAACTGTGTTGTATCAGTCTTTGTGAAATTAATACTTAAAGACTGTTAACTGTAAACCATGTGTAGGTCTGTTTGACTAGTATCTGAGCTGTACCTGCCAAGTTTGTGTTTGGACACTTGATAATATGTCTGAGCCATCAGCAAACATTACTGTTTTTGAACTGCCTTTTGTACCAAATGACAGATTTGGAAACAAGGTTGGTCTCAATACTGAACAAGTCTGAGGTTAGTTTCATGACAGTAATACAATTTGTTAATGAGACCATCTGCTTTATTTTGAAAGTAAGACTCTATCCCTGCAAGAGTGATACTGTTAATGCCATAATATTTTAGTTTCCAAAGTACAATTTTATGACCCAAGCAGTCAAAGACTTTAGCAAGGTCACACAAACTCTCTGCCCACTTCATTCAGAGGACAGAGAAGTGATTCACATTCATCAGCCATTCCAAACGAATAGTAACATCATTCTTGTTGATAACTCATGGACACCTTTGTCCCTATTACTATTAGTAGTTATTTAAATCAACATCTTATGCATTCACATTTTTAATATTGTTTTACTTATTGCTTAGTGTATTTAATTACTACCAGTACTCACTTTAAAATTTTGTCAACTAACCTCAATAAAAATACTAAGAATTTTTCATCGTATGTAAAGTTGGTAAGCATTTCATTATACCCAAAGTCCTCAGCTATTTGTTGGACAAATTCCAAAATTCACTTTCATGCAATGGTGTGCTCCACATGTACACTCTCAGAAATTTCTTCTTCAAATTAATTTCAGTGTTTTATACCAGCAGACCTCTCCTGTCCAGGAATGCCCTCTTTGCCTGTACTGGTCTGCATTTTATGTTGTCCTTCATTTGTCATGCATTATTTTACTTCCAAGGTAACAGAATTCCTTCAGTTCATCTACTTTGTGGTCCCTAATTTTGATGTTAAGTTTCTCAGTAATCTCATTTATCTTACTCATTAATTCTTTTGTCTGTCTTTGGTTTACTCTGAATCCACATTCTGGGTTCAATAGACTCTTTATTCCATTCAGTATTTTCTGTAATTTTTTCTTGCTTTCACTGAATACACCAATTTTTTAGCAAAACTAGTCATTGATATCCTTTTGCCTTGGATTTTAATCCTAGGCTGAAACTTTTCTTTTATTTCTGTTATTACTTCTTCAATGAACAGGTTGAACAATAGGGTAGGAAGACTGCATCCCTGCCTTACATCTTTTTTAATATGAGCACTTCCTTCTTGGTCTTCCATTCGTGTTGTTCCCTCTTGGCTCTTATACATTTGAGTATTTTATGTCTATTAACATTTTACACCAATTTGCATTGTCAAACACTTTTTCTATATCAACAGATCCTATAAACATGCCTGGATTTTTATCATCAAGTTTCACTTTTTATCAAATGCAGTACCACAACTACATCGATGATGCCTTTACCTTTACTAAAGCCAAACTGATTATCATTTAACTAATCCTCAGTTTTCTTTTCCATTCTTTATTATATTATTCCTGTGAACAACTTGTATGAATGAAGTGTTACATTAATCATGTATAATTCTCACACCCATCTGCCCTTCACAATGTAGATGAGACACTGAGTCACAACAGCCACAACAAAAACACAGTTATACATTTAAGCTTTTGACCAAAAGTCCTATTTCTAAAGTAGAAAATACGCATTCGCACAAGAATAACTCGCACACATATGACCACCTTCTCCAACAACAGTGGCCGGACTGCGTACAGCAACTGCACCTGATCAGAAAAGCAATCTGTCTCTGATGTGGGTAAGGAGGAGGCTGGGGTAAGCAGGGAAGTGACAGCAGGGTATGAGAGGGGGAAGGTGCAGTGCTGTTTGTGGAAATGTCCAGGGCTGTGGTGGGGACAGGATGGGCTGCTAGGGCAGGGTGCAATCAGGAAGCGTAAAGGAATCAGGGAGGGGAGTGGAAAAGGAGAGGACTAGAGAAGGGGAAAAAGACTAATAGGTGCATTAGTGGGGTAGAAAGCTGTGTATTTCTGGAGATGAAGCAGAGAAAGGTATAGGTAGGTGGAGGACAGGGACTAGTAAAGGTTGAGCCCAGGGGGGCTACAGGAATGTAACATTCCAGTATATTGCAGGGAGCGTTCCCATCCTTCCTACAAACACAGCTGTTCTGAATCATGCAGATTGCCATTTTTAGAGATGCACATTCCTCTGAACTGGCTGTTGTAGTATTCACTATCACAGTATGTACAGTTTTAGAGAACTTCAAATGCATCTCCTCGTTCCTCAGTACTTCAGTCTTCCACTTCTTTCTACATTGGTTGCTTCAGACAATTCTTAAACTGCAGCTAGATTTTCATTATTTCTAAATTATGATCTGATTCTATATCTGCTCCTGCATACGTGTTGCAATCCAATATCTCATTTTAGAATCTCTGTCTCAATATGATGTAATCCAGTTGTTATTTTCCCATGTCTAAAAATGGTTCAAATGTCTCTGAGCACTATGGGACTTAACATCTGAGGTCATCAGTCCCCTAGAACTCAGAACTACTTAAACATAACTAACCTAAGGACATCACACACATCCATGCCCGAGGCAGGATTCGAACCTGCAACAGTAGCGGTCGCGTGGGTGCAGACTGAAATGCCTAGAACTGCTTGGCCACACCAGCCGGTTCCCATGTCTTTTCCATGTATACCATCACCTCTTGTAATGTTTGAACAGTATATTCACTATTTCCAGCTGAAGTTTACTGAAGAACTCTGATAGTCTTTCTCCTCTTTCATTCCTACTACCAAGCAACATTTTTTTGTAACACCATCTCCAATTCCTTCCCTACCACAGCACTCCAATACACCTGAGTTATTAAAGCATCATCTCCCAGATGGTAATGTTGGAAATCCCTAGGGGCTATTTGTGGATGATTCTGTTGTCTACAATAAGAGTGCAGTGCCAGATGAACATAGTAAAATGTGGGAAGACATGCAGAGAATCAGTAACTGGTGCAGGAATTGATTGTTAACGCTGAACAAAAATAAAAGGAAAGTATTGTGCATAAATAAGTGAAGATATCCATTACTGTTCAATACAATTCACAAAAAGTCACTGGAAACAGTAAAAAATGTAAAATACGTGTGAGTAAGCTTCTGTAGTGACATAAAGTGGCATGCCTACATAGAAGTAGCTGTAGGAAAACTGGATGCCAGGCTGAGACTCAGTGGAAGAATGTTAAGGAAATGGAATCCATCTGGGACAGAAAGTGGCTTACAAAACACTTGTTCAAATGATTCTTGAGTACTTCTCCTCAATCTAGAGTTCTTATCAGGTCCAACTAATATAAGAGACACCGAAGTTACAGAAAACAGCAGTTTACAGCAGGTAAACAGTGACAGTGTCAGCTCAATATATAGAACTTCACAGTGAAGAAGATGAGGAAAACAGAAAGCATGACAAACTGTGAAAGAAATCAGTCACTGTAAAAACATAACACATCAGGAAAACCACACCATGTGGTAAAAAGCCATAAAATAAAAGCTCACTAATGATGCTGCAACTGCAGTGAAACATGTTTGGGATATAAAAAAAAAATTGTGTTTTGCTAAAGGCAGACCCCATCCACAAACATACATATCATTAAAGCAAACATGGACAAAAGAGCTTCAACTGCAAAATGATTGCTACAAATATACTCAACAAACTCCAGTGACAGATACAGCAAGAGATGCATTATGTACAATGGAGAGGTCTACTTTTGAAATTCTGGGAATGTATGTTCCAAGTGTAACAACTAAAACGGCTTCTGATACCAAATGTAACAATTGTGTTACTAAATGTGACACTTCTTTCACTAAATGTAACTGGGTTTTCTCTTTTGATGCAAGTCAAATGTCAGGATGAGCATTCTAAAGCATTCTGTCAGGGTGAAAATATTAAATAATTTAACTTTTCTCTCTTAACAACATGTGGGCAGGGTGGGTTCTTCCTTGGCTCGGGTATGAGGTCGAATGAAACATCATTTTTACATAAGATAACTTTTATTGAAGATTTGTACAACTGTATCTTACGGGATGTTCTGGTTCGGAGAGCGGCAGCTGTGTCGTTTGTGAAGTCTTCTGCTGCGGCAGCCGCGGCGGCGGTGGTGTCTGATTACGCGTAGCGGTGTGTATCTCGTGTCGCCGTCTCGCCCAGCTGACTGGAGACGCGCAGCGCGAGGTGGCCCGTTTAATTATTGCAAGCGAAATCGTGCATCGGATGATACCTTGGGTGTCGCGTCCCAGTGTTTCTCTTCTCTAAGCGGCCGCGTGTGTTCTGCGTCGGCCAGCGGAGCGGCGCAGCGGGGGAAGGCCAGTGTGGCGGACTCGAACCATGGACTCCCGCTTGCCAGTCTTCGGCTGTCAGGTCTTCATCCCAGCTCACAGGTGACTACTGATGTGAGGCCGTCTCCTTACCGTCCTCACGAGTCACCCGGGTATGTAAAAACCAGACTTCAAATACCTTTTAACTTCTGTCTTCTGGCGCCGCGGCTGCTGCTTGCTATTCCATTACAGCGGCGGACTTGGTGCGTCTGTGCATGATGCAGTCTCTTCTTGCATGACGGTCTTCAGCACCGAAACTGACTGAAAACTTCTTCGTCTTCTTCGTCTCTCCTCTCCGTCTCCGTCTTCGTCTCCGTCTCCGTCTCCGTCTTCATCTGTCTGGCCCACTGCGTCTCGCGTATTTATTCACTTCAGTTCACTGGAGGTGAACGACTTCACGGCCATTGCCTCTTATGTCACGTTGAAAAGCTTCTCGAAGAATCTTCTTAACGTCGGTCATTGGCTCTTGGAATGTAGGCGAGGGCCCTTGATCACACGTGACGACTGAGAAACACGTGAGCCGGTCATTGCCTCTTCTGTCACGTTGAATAGCTTCTCGAAGAATCTTCTTTACGTCGGTCATTGGCTCTTGGGATGTAGGCGAGGGCCTTTGCTCACATACGACAACTGAGAAACACGTGAGTCGGTCGGGCGATTCCCTGACGGCTGAATCAACAGCGCCCGCTTATGTGGAACTTGCTGACTTCATGGTCATTGTCTCTTCTGTTCTGCTGTTTTGCCCGCTGAATGCCAGTATGTAACTCTCTAAACTAAACCAAGTTTTTCATTTATATCCTAATTTCTAGTTCACTTTGATTTCAGTATTTATTTACTTAAGTACCACTCAACATTCCTCCACCCTTCGGAGAAATTCGCCCTCGAATTTACCACTCAACATTCCTCCACTCTTCACACGGCAAAAGCAACATAAGCAATGAAAACTCTCGACTTAGAAGATTACACACGCTTCACATTAAGTATGTTGAAAATACTTTATCACTTTACTAAAGCACTGTACGCTCATAAATCACATAGTTCACACATAAATGGTTATAATAAGTGTAACAAATCTTGGTGATAATGAATAAACAAAAAATAGATTATTCACTTAGAAATTTACATAGGAACACCTGTTTAATCAACCCTATATGAATGCAAGATATCTTTTCTACAGTATTGTTTATTTTAACAAGAGTCTGTTTAATAAAGAATGAAGTACAATAAACAAAATTAATACACTAATGCTCAAACGTAACTACTGAAGTACACCAGTTAAGAGTGTGGTATCCAGTTAACAGGGATTTGATGAAGTGGTATATTATTATTTGGCTTATTTTTTCGTCTTAAATAAAAGAAAACTGTACAAAGCAGAAACACCAACACAAAGGTTCCAGATATACCTGTTCCTAGGATTATAATTTTAGTTTTGTGTTCACCTATTAATTTTAAGACATGTTTCATCATAAAATTGGCATCAATTTTGCCTTGCTGCGAATTTATGAACATATCTAATGACTTCAGAAGGGAACTGTCAAGGGAGTAATTGAGGTAGGATAGGTTTTGTGTAGGAAATGCTTGCATGGCGTTTTCTGAAAAAAGCAAACATCATGGTTATGAACCTACCAATCTCGTAAAAACAAAAACAAAGAAATGAAGGAATACATTGTTAACTACAAGATCTACATGTTTCTACGTTCAACTTTTTTTTCTTAAAAAAGAAACCATTATCATTTATTAATTATTTACATATGTATACTATCCACAGTCTACGGAGATTCCACTAGGACATTCGCACTCTTGGTCGAAGATTGTATGGTGCCATGTCTGTATGTTGTGCTGGCGTGGCCACTCTTTTTCCTTTACGGGAACTTCTTCCACCCTTCGGAAAAGCAGACACTATTGTAGAAGGAATTACATCTAGAGCGCCCTTAAAAGGTTTTAAACGACTTGCATGGACAATGGTAGTTCGGGTGGGCAGTTGCAGTTTAACGTTGACTGGTGACGTGATCTCAATAATTTGATAAGGACCTCTGTAGTTTGTTACAAATTTCTTCGTTTTTCCTTTCGCTATGTAAGGAGTTGAAAGCATAACCCACTGACCGATTTTGTAATTTGGATATTTAGCTTGGGTATTACCTAATCGTTCCTGTCGTTCCAAAGCCTTTGTATTAGATTTTTGAACCTTCATCATTCGACTGAAATCTTTTACTGTTTCTCTGACTTTTCCGTTTTTCTGCCTGATTACATCAAAAGGGGACGACATTTTTCTCCCATAGACCACTTCATAAGGTGACATGCCAGTTGCTTCATGCGTTTTAGCGTTGTATACCGACACGATTATTGGTAAATACGTATCCCAATTAGAATGTTGTTCGTTAATATAATAACTAAGCATCTTGCCAATTGTCCGATGAACTCTTTCTGTGCGCCCGTTGCACTGAGGGTGTAACGGAGTTGTGCGTAATTTACGTATTTTTAGTAAGTGGCAAAGCTGTTTCATTAATTCAGACATAAAATTAGATCCCTGATCTGTGATAATAGCTTCAGGTACGCCAAATTTAAGTATCCAGTTGTTAACTAAAGCTTGGGCAACTGTATTCGCTTGCTGATCTGGGAGACTCACCATAGCTAGATAGCGTGAAAAGTGATCTATAATTGTAAGGACATACTTATTACCAGCCGGTGTTTTATGAAATGGCCCGTAGAGATCCACTCCGCAGATTTGATATGGACATGAAGCCTCGGGGAGCCTCTGTAAGGGTATTTTTGAACGAGAAAGTTCAGCTCATTGTGCGCACGCAATGCAATTACGAACGTACTGCGCAACATCCTGCTTTCTGGTTTGCCACCAAAATCGCTCTGCTACACGTCTTTCGGTTGTCCGCTGTCCACCGTGTCCTGCAAGTATATGTTCGTGGGCCTCTGCCATTATTTCTTGTCTAAGGTGTAGGTGAACAACAATTCGCGGTCCAAGTTTTGTTTTACGGCATAATACACCATCTTCAAAGCAAAATTGTTTTTGAGTTGCATATTTTTTGCATTCTGTATCCTCATCTTGTGCCTTTCTCCAGTCCTCAGTATCTCGGCCTGTTGCTTCCAAAAGTGCTATTTTCCGACTTAGACAATCTGCATTCGTGTGTTTTTTTGCCTGGTTTATGGATAACTTCGAAATCCATTTCGGAAAGACATAGGGCCCAACGGGTAAGACGACTAGATGGATCCTTTAATCCAAGCAACCATTTTAAAGCTGCGTGGTCTGTAATGACCTTGAATTTCCTACCATACAAGTAGCATTTAAAGTATTTGATACCATAAATAACACTTAACAATTCTTTCTCCGTTGTGGAATAATTTCTTTCTGCTGTTGTTAGTTGTCTCGAAGCGTAGGCTATGGGGTGTTCCGCGCCATTAATATTCTGACTCAAAACAACTCCTACTGAATGACCACTTGCGTCACAGGATAAAATAAATTCTTTATTATAATCTGGATAGGCTAATACTGGACTGTGTGTTAACTTATCTTTAAGGGTTTGAAATGCTAATTCACAATCTTCAGACCAATGAAATTTTGCACCCTTTTTCAATAATTGGGTTAAGGGTCGGGCAATTTCAGCGAAATTTTGAACATATTTTCGGTAGTACGATGCGAGACCAATGAAACTTTGTACCTCCTTAACGCGTTGTGGTGTTGGGAAGTCCTTAACTGCCGAAATTAATCAAGGATCTGTTTTAATTCCTCTTTCACTAATGACATGCCCTAGGTATGTAACCTCTGTCAATGCAAAACTACATTTTTCCATATTTAATGTTAATTTAGCTTTTCTAAGTCTCTGGAAAACATTACGAAGACGCACAGCATGTTCATTAATGTCTTTGGAGAATACAATAATATCGTCTAGATATATACAACATTGCTGAGTTTTGAGTCCTCGCAATACTCCATCGAGTAGTCTTTGAAAAGTTGCTGGTGCATTTTTCAAACCGAAAGGCATTCTTTTAAATTGCCAGTGGCCTCCAGGGGTAGAAAATGCTGTTTTATGCCTATCTTCAGGAGCAACTTCCAATTGATGATATCCGCTACGTAGATCGATTGTTGAAAAGTATTTACTGTTACCCAAACTGTCAATGATATCTGTAGTGTTTGGAAGAGGATAAACATCTGAGATAGTTTGTTTGTTAAGGTGTCTGTAGTCACAACAAAATCTATATCGTTTCGTACCGTTGGGAGACTTCTTTGGAATAATTACGATATTTGAATTATAAGGCGAATCAGAATATTCTATAATTCCATCTTTTAGATGCTGTTCTATAAATTCATCCAGTACTGGCTGTAAGTGATGCGCAACTCTATAAGGCTTCCTATAAACTGGGGGGCTATTTCCTGTTGGGATCCTATGCTGTGTGATTTCTGTTGCTGGCAGTGGACCTTCTGCATTAAATAAATCTTGAAACTCAACTAAAACTGCTTCTATCATGTCTCTATCATTTCCTTTCAAATGCTCAATCTTCTGGCGTAATGCGGTTTTATAGGCGTCAGGTTTCTGACCATCATTAATATCTGACCAAATGAAATCTTCTTCTTCAAAAGTACTGACTGTAGCTACAAATATTCCCTTATGCAACTCTTTGTCCTCCACTCCGAAATTGTCAATATGTACCGGTACTTTTCTTTCTCCCTCAACGTCTTGAACCCGTACAACACTTCTACGTACAAAACAATGTGATACATCTAATTCCTCATTTCCCTCTAAAGGCTCTATTAGACACACTGTATCTGTAGGTACTTCAGGGTCAACGGTCATCCAGAAAAGTTTTCCTGAGCCAGATGGTATCTGATCCCGCGAATCAACCTTCAAGGACGTTGCACGCAGTATAGTTGATTTCGCCTTCCGGTTAGGGAAATCTTGCGGCAGAGGGCCCTTTGCAGCGGTGTCACCTAGCTGAAACACTATTCCGCTAAGTTCTACAGTTTGCTGTCTGAGGTCGATTTTAGCGTGATGTTTATTCAGGAAATCCAGTCCTAGGATCGCGTCGTACCCGTCAGTTACTTTTGTTACCACTTCTACATCTTCCTGAAATTGTACACCGTGAATATAGAAAATCAATGATGTACATCCTAATGACTTCACTGTACCTCCTCCTACTCCACTCGATCTATACCTTGGAGGGTCATATTTCTATTCTCCAATACATTCATTACTTACTATTGATACGTTTGCGCCTGTATCCACTAGTATCCTGTATGGTAGCAGATAACCAGCATTCCGCCTTCACATTCGCCTTAATGGCATGAAATTTTATTGGGAACGCCTGGCGGCGGCTCCGGCATTCCCGTTTGAGTTTAACTGATTTCTATTTCCAAAAACTTTCTTAGACCAGCATTCCTTGAATGTGTGACCTATTCTTTGACAATTAGTGCATTGAGGTTGTCCGCAGTTTTTTGCTATATGTCCCTGTCGATCGCACCTAAAACATCGTACTCCTGCTGAAAATATATTTTGCTTCTCCTTGTATCTGGTGGCAATGTCAATTTCTTCAAAAGCTGTCGCCACAGATACAGCTTCCGCTAAATTTTTAGGAAACTCTGCTCTGACACGACGGGACGTTTCAAGAGGTAACCCACGTAAAAATGTATCCAGAGCTCTATTTTCTGCCTCTTGTAAAATAACTTTATTTGCTTCATCACTAGTTGTCAACTGATAGATGTTAATATTAACTTTTCTAATCCTATCTACAAAACTTTCTAACTACTCGTTTTGCCTCTGAGTGATAGTGTTTAATTGTTCCCTATAAAATCTACAGCTGTTCTGTTTTTGAAAACGTTTAAGCAATCCTTTCTTCAATTCCTCAAATGTTGGAGCATTCCGTAATTCTTCATGGTATAAGACGTGTGCTTTAGCCTCTCCTGTCAATCTTAACTTTGTCATTTGTAAGAGCTGTTCATCTGACCATGATCCTAACTTTGCAGCTACTACTAAATCATCAAAAAAGGCTGTTATGTCCTCGCCAGGTTTACCTGAAAAAGGAGTTACTAAGGCTGCTGCTGAGGAATCTAGGGTGGGAGGGATTGAACTGGTTTGCCTAACCTCACTCAACTGTTTAAATAATGCATTATTATCACTTTTAAGCTGTTCTATCTGATTAACTAAGATCTGAATAGCTTCCTCAGTAGAAACCGCTTGTGGTGCTGACTCTGACTTTGTATGATTTCGTGTCATCATTTTACAAACTAGTAGTTACACAATATTACCACATGAATTCAAAAGATGTTTAAATATTTTCGACAAATTATTAAAATTATGAGAGAGAATACACTTCTAAATAAAGAAAATATTACGACTGCTATGCAAACCTCTATCCTTTCACACATTAAACAATACTAACTGTGGACCTTTAGTGACTGTCATTCACACCTCATATTGAGCCAAGGGTTTTTTCTCTGACACCAAATGTAACAACTAAAACGGCTTCTGATACCAAATGTAACAATTGTGTTACTAAATGTGACACTTCTTTCACTAAATATAACTGGGTTTTCTCTTTTGATGCAAGTCAAATGTCAGGATGAGCATTCTAAAGCATTCTGTCAGGGTGAAAATATTAAATAATTTAACTTTTCTCTCTTAACAACATGTGGGCAGGGTGGGTTCTTCCTTGGCTCGGGTATGAGGTCGAATGAAACATCATTTTTACATAAGATAACTTTTATTGAAGATTTGTACAACTGTATCTTACGGGATGTTCTGGTTCGGAGAGCGGCAGCTGTGTCGTTTGTGAAGTCTTCTGCTGCGGCAGCCGCGGCGGCGGCGGCGTCTGATTACACGTAGCGGTGTGTATCTCGTGTCGCCGTCTCGCCCAGCTGACTGGAGACGCGCAGCGCGAGGTGGCCCGTTTAATTATTGCGAGCGAAATCGTGCATCGGATGATACCTTGGGTGTCGCGTCCCAGTGTTTCTCTTCTCTAAGCGGCCGCGTGTGTTCTGCATCGGCCAGCGGAGCGGCGCAGCGGGGGAAGGCCAGTGTGGCGGACTCGAACCACGGACTCCCGCTTGCCAGTCTTCGGCTGTCAGGTCTTCATCCCAGCTCACAGGTGACTACTGATGTGAGGCCGTCTCCTTCCCGTCCTCACGAGTCACCCGGGTATGTAAAAACCAGACTTCAAATACCTTTTAACTTCTGTCTTCTGGCGCCGCGGCTGCTGCTTGCTATTCCATTACAGCGGTGGACTTGGTGCGTCTGTGCATGATGCAGTCTCTTCTTGCATGACGGTCTTCAGCACCGAAACTGACTGAAAACTTCTTCGTCTTCTTCGTCTCTCCTCTCCGTCTCCGTCTTCGTCTCCGTCTCCGTCTCCATCTTCATCTGTCTGGCCCACTGCGTCTCGCGTATTTATTCACTTCAGTTCACTGGAGGTGAACGACTTCACGGCCATTGCCTCTTATGTCACGTTGAAAAGCTTCTCGAAGAATCTTCTTAACATCGGTCATTGGCTCTTGGAATGTAGGCGAGGGCCCTTGATCACACGTGACGACTGAGAAACACATGAGCCGGTCATTGCCTCTTCTGTCACGTTGAATAGCTTCTCGAAGAATCTTCTTTACGTCGGTCATTGGCTCTTGGGATGTAGGCGAGGGCCTTTGCTCACATACGACAACTGAGAAACACGTGAGCCGGTCGGGCGATGCCCTGACGGCTGAATCGACAGCGCCCGCTTATGTGGAACTTGCTGACTTCATGGTCATTGTCTCTTCTGTTCTGCTGTTTTGCCCGCTGAATGCCAGTATGTAACTCTCTAAACTAAACCAAGTTTTTCATTTATATCCTAATTTCTAGTTCACTTTGATTTCAGTGATTTATTTACTTAAGTACCACTCAACACAAGAGTACTTGAGCAACATACTGCTTCTTCCCATACACATACCACAAAATGATATGATGAAAAAAACCAGAGGAACCAGAACTTATACGGAGGTGTCTCAACAGTCATTATTCCCACACATCATTCAGGAATGGGTGATGTTAATGATGCCAAAAGTACTCCCTGTCACACACTGTTGGTGCCTTGCATAGATGTAGATATAGCTGTTGTTTTTATCTGATACTTCAAACCCACATTCAACTTAACACAGACCACTATCAGCTTTTTCTCCTTTTAGTATTACATTTATACTGTTGTTTTCGAACTATGACTGATGACTGACAGTAAACTTATAAGGGAATAATTTTCTGTGAGGTTGTTGTCAGTATACCCAATTATTTAAAAAAAAAATGCCTAGAAGATATTCTAAAGTGTGCACAACATATTACCATCATTACATACATCCACACAATGAACACTTTATTCTCTGTTACATGTTATCCCAGAATGTGATATCATAATACAATGGTGACTGAAAGTAGGAAAAGTAAGTCAACTTTTTGACATTTTTCATCTTCAAAATATCTTATTATCTGAAATACAATAGTCAAAAACTCATGTAAACCATTCTTTAAAGAACTTAGGATCCTAGCCCTGTCACATATTTTTATACTTGAGGTTGTCATGTATGTAAAAAAGAGCATGCTAAAAAAGGAAAATGTATTTATTCAGAATATAACTGAACATGAATACCATACAAGGTCAAATAGTGGCACATACAGAAATCATTGTTATGCCGGTACCACCCTATGCGTATATCACTCAGGATCACATGTACATGAATACCATACAAGGTCAAATAGTGGCACATACAGAAATCATTGTTATGCCGGTACCACCCTATGCATATATCACTCAGGATCACAACTGTTTAATTGACTGCCAATTCACTTAAAGACCACTAACAAACACCATATCATTAAAAAAGATTCTCTAACTTTACATCTTCTAAAAAGCTGCTTTTACTCAGCATCACAGTATCTTCAAAACTGAATTTGCTAATATACCGGTACTGCATATCTGATGCCCAGAAGCTCTCTCTTGGAAAATACACTCCTGGAATTGGAAAAAAGAACACATTGACACCGGTGTGTCAGACCCACCATACTTGCTCCGGACACTGCGAGAGGGCTGTACAAGCAATGATCACACGCACGGCACAGCGGACACACCAGGAACCGCGGTGTTGGCCGTCGAATGGCGCTAGCTGCGCAGCATTTGTGCACCGCCGCCGTCAGTGTCAGCCAGTTTGCCGTGGCATACGGAGCTCCATCGCAGTCTTTAACACTGGTAGCATGCCGCGACAGCGTGGACGTGAACCGTATGTGCAGTTGACGGACTTTGAGCGAGGGCGTATAGTGGGCATGCGGGAGGCCGGGTGGACGTACCGCCGAATTGCTCAACACGTGGGGCGTGAGGTCTCCACAGTACATCGATGTTGTCGCCAGTGGTCGGCGGAAGGTGCACGTGCCCGTCGACCTGGGACCGGACCGCAGCGACGCACGGATGCACGCCAAGACCGTAGGATCCTACGCAGTGCCGTAGGGGACCGCACCGCCACTTCCCAGCAAATTAGGGACACTGTTGCTCCTGGGGTATCGGCGAGGACCATTCGCAACCGTCTCCATGAAGCTGGGCTACGGTCCCACACACCGTTAGGCCGTCTTCCGCTCACGCCCCAACATCGTGCAGCCCGCCTCCAGTGGTGTCGCGACAGGCGTGAATGGAGGGACGAATGGAGACGTGTCGTCTTCAGCGATGGGAGTCGCTTCTGCCTTGGTGCCAATGATGGTCGTATGTGTGTTTGGCGCCGTGCAGGTGAGCACCACAATCAGGACTGCATATGACCGAGGCACACAGGGCCAACACCCGGCATCATGGTGTGGGGAGCTATCTCCTACACTGGCCGTACACCACTGGTGATCGTCGAGGGGACACTGAATAGTGCACGGTACATCCAAACCGTCATCGAACCAATCGTTCTACCATTCCTAGACCGGCAAGGGAACTTGCTGTTCCAACAGGACAATGCACGTCCGCATGTATCCCGTGCCACCCAATGTGCTCTAGAAGGTGTAAGTCAACTACCCTGGCCAGCAAGATCACCGGATCTGTCCCCCACTGAGCATGTTTGGGACTGGATGAAGCGTCGTCTCACGCGGTCTGCACGTCCAGCACGAACGCTGATCCAACTGAGGCGCCAGGTGGAAATGGCATGGCAAGCCGTTCCACAGGACTACATCCAGCATCTCTACGATCGTCTCCATGGGAGAATAGCAGCCTGCATTGCTGCGAAAGGTGGATATACACTGTACTAGTGCCGACATTGTGCATGCTCTGTTGCCTGTGTCTATGTGCCTGTGGTTCTGTCAGTGTGATCATGTGATGTATCTGACCCCAGGAATGTGTCAATAAAGTTTCCCCTTCCTGGGACAATGAATTCACGGTGTTCTTATTTCAATTTCCAGGAGTGTATGTACATACAAGTATTGAAAAATGAGAGTGCAAAAGTGTCAAATTGCATTAAGCATATTGTATTGCATACTATTATATGTTAAATATATCCCACTTAACAAAAGAAAATTATGTAAAATAGCCATGTTAAGAATTTTCTCTGTTGTAAAATCTATAACTGTATATCTTCTGGAAAACTGTCTTTGCTCAGTATCATAGAATCTTGCAAACTGAATTTCATAAATATACGGTACTGCACACCTGCTGACAAGAAGCTCTCTCCTGGAAAATAGATACATACAAGTATTGTAAAAAAGAGATTGCAAAATGCTAATTTGCATTAAGTGTATTGTATTGCATTCTGTTGTATGTTAAACATATTCCATTTAACATAAGAAATTTATATAAAATGCCCAAGTAAAGAATTTTCTCTGTTATAAAACATGCATATGCAAACATCATAAAAATGACCCTCGCAAATAATATTCAATGTAACAATGTTTAATTTAATGAAATTTTGTTTAAAATCTGGGGTATAATACATGCATCTCAAAGATTTTAGGACATAAATAAGTAAATAAATAAATCCCTGTTACATTATGTACCCTCCCTGAGTTTCTTAATGCCATACTTTGCATTCTTTTAATTAAGTAGGATGAAAACCAGTTAACAGTAATTTCAGCAGCTCTAGGAGAACACTGTGACCTGCAAAATCAAGTGCTTTTGACAAAACACAGAAAATACTAAATGACAATGATTTTTGTCATTTAAATTTTATGTAATATGATTCATGAATTTAAAATAGCATTTTTAGGGAGAGAGCCATTTGAAAACCAAACGGAGATTGACTATGTATCATAATGTGAGAGAAGTGTGTTATGGTTCTAGTTCAGATAATCTTGGTTTATTAAGTATCCATTTAATCAAATCACTGAAATAGAATATGACATTTTTTGTATGTTAATTTACAGTTTTAAAAACTGTACATTGCAATAAAATTAATTCAATACCATAATTAATTTTAAGCTTGTAATACTGTACAATAAAACATCTTTTCCCCAGCACCATACCTTAAAGAAGGAGGTAAAAGGTGAGTCTGGTAACTAATTATTAATATCTGTCCTGGCACGTTTCTTGTAAAGGAATGTGCCAATTACATATTTCAGTCTGTTTGGAAATATCCCCCATGACTGTGATGTATTGTGTACGTGCCTGAATATATTGCATATATGTGAAGAACAGGATTTAGTACCTACTTTACCAAAGATATATCAACACCATGAGAGTTTTTGATTGTGAGGGAGTTAATTACATTCATAATTTCTTTAGCAGCGTGTGGGATAATTGTGATTTGCCTGTATGTATGCTTCTTGCATGGAGTCTTATCACTTTCTTCCTTGAACGGTCCATGCTACTTCCAGGAAGTAATGATTAACTAATTTCCTGTTTTCTCTTTTAACAGTTGTCCATGCAGATTTAATTTTATTAGCTGGATTATTCATTTCAGACATTAAAGAGAGATTTTTTATTTTTAATCATTTTTCTCATGGCAGCATATTATTTTTTGTAGTATTAAATAAGTCCTGTTTCTCTGTTTGTTCTAAGCATTTCATTGCACATTATAGTTTGATTCCTCTGGAATCCAGGATTCATGTATGTCTTTCATTAATGCTCTAATTGAATGTTGTCTTTTGAAAACAGCTGTAAAATGTTGATAGAAACCCATCTATAAATACATAAATTAGGTGTCTGAATTCATCACATTGTACACATCCCTATATTCAGTTTCCTGTAAGCCTGCCTTAAAACTTCATTATTTGCTTTAGTTGTTTTCCATTACATCAGTTCACTCTAATCAGAAATGATCAGAGGGACCATTCATTATTCCATAAACAGTTGGGTAATTGATTAGGTATTCACTTACATAAATGTTTTCTATTAGTGTGTTGCTTGTCTGTAATACTGGTGGGAAAATTAACAACAGAACTCAGGTAATAAGAGTTAAGTAATAATTCCAAAATGTTGCATTTTCACAGATCTTTCAGAAAAATAATTTCAAGTAATTATTAATATCTGTCTTGGCACCTTTCTTGTAAAGAGATCTGCCAGTAGCATATTTCAGTCTTTCTGGAAATATTTTTCTTTTGTCTGTGAGTTGGCATAATAATGCTACAAAATTTTTCTAGGAATGTATTGATACTTCCATGTGGGGATCTGTTGTTGTTGTTATGGTCTTCAGTACATAGACTGGTTTGATGCAGCTCTCCATGCTACTCTATCCTGTGCAAGCTTCTTCATCTCCCAGTACCTACTGCAACCTACATCCTTCTGAATCTGTTTAGTGTATTCATCTCTTGGTCTCCCTCTACAATTTTTACTCTCCACGCTGCCCTCCAATACTAAATTGGTGATCCCTTGATGCCTCAGAACATGTCCTACCAACCGATCCCTTCTCCTAGGCAAGTTGTGCCACAAACTTCTCTTCTCCCCAATCCTATTCAGTACCTCCTCATTAGTTATATGATCTACCCATCTAATCTTCAGCATTCTTCTGTAGCACCACATTTCGAAAGATTCTATTCTCTTCTTGTCCAAACTAGTTATCTGCCATGTTTCACTTCCATACATGGCTATGATCCATACAAATACTTACAGAAACGACTTCTCTTCTTCAGAAAGGCTTTCCTTGCCATTGCCAGTCTACATTTTATATCCTCTCTACTTCGACCATCATCAGTTATTTTGCTCCCCAAATAGCAAAACTCATCTTCTACTTTCAGTGTCTCGTTTCCTAATCTAATTGCCTCAGCATCACCTGACTTAATTCAACTACATTCCATTAGCCTCGTTTTGCTTTTGTTGATGTTCATCTTAAATCCTCCTTTCAAGACACTATCCATTCCGTTCAACTGCTCTTTTGGTCTTTTGTTGTCTCTAACAGAATTACAATGTCATCGGCAAACCTTAAAGTTTTCATTTCTTCTCCATGGATTTTAATACCTACTCTGAATTTTTCTTTTGTTTCCTTCACTGCTTGCTCAATATACAGATTGAATAGCATCAGGGAGAGGCTACAACCTTGTCTCACTCCCTTCCCAACCACTGCTTCCCTTTCATGCCCCTCGACTCTTATAATTGCCATCTGGTTTCTGTACAAATTGTAAATAGCCTTTCGCTCCATGTATTTTACCCCTGCCATCTTCAGATTTTGAAAGAGAGTATTCCAGTCAACATTGTCAATAGCTTTCTCTAAGTCTACAAGTGCTAGAAATGTAGGTTTGCCTTTCCTTAATCTAGCTTCTAAGATAAGTCGTAGGGTCAGTATTGCCTCACATGTTCCAATATTTCTACGGAATCCAAACTGATCTTCGCCAAGGTCGGCTTCTACCAGTTTTTCCATTTGTCTGTGAAGAATTCACGTTAGTATTTTGCACCCATGACTTATTAAACTGATTGTTCGGTAATTTTCACATCTGTCAACACCTGCTTTCTTTGGGATTGGAATTACTATATTCTTCTTGAAGTCTGAGGGTATTTCGCCTGTCTCATACATCTTGCTCATCAGATGGTAGAGTTTTGTCAGGACTGGCTCTCCCAAGGCCGTCAGTAGTTCCAATGGAATGTTGTCTACTCCCGGGGCCTTGTTTCGACTCAGGTCTTTCAGTGCTCTGTCAAACTCTTCACGCAGTATTGTATCTCCCATATTATCTTCATCCACACCCTCTTCCATTTCCATAATATTATCCTCAAGTACATCACCCTTGTATAGATCCTCTATACCCTCCTTCCACCTTTCTGCTTTTCCTTCTTTGCTTATAACTGGGTTTCCATCTGAGCTCTTGATATTCATACAAGTGGTTCTCTTTTCTCCAGAGGTCTCTTTAATTTTCCTGTAGGCAGTATCTATCTTACCCCTAGTGAGAAAAGCCTCTACATCCTTACATTTGTCCTCTAGCCATCCCTGCTTAGCCCTTTTGCATTTTTGAGACGTTTGTATTCCTTTTTGTCTGCTTCATTTACTGAATTTTTATATTTCCTACTTTCATCAATTAATTTCAATATTTCTTCGGTTACCCAAGGATTTCTACTAGCCCTCACCTTTTTACCTACTAGATCCTCTGCTGCCTTCACTACTTCATCTCTCAAAGCTGCCCATTCTTCTTCTACTGTATTTATTTCCCCCATTCCTGTCAATTGTTCCTTCATGCTCTCCCTGAAACTCTGAATAACCTCTGGTTTAGTCAGAGTATCCAGGCCCCATCTCCTTAAATTCCCACCTTTTTGCAGTTTCTTCAGTTTTAATCTACAGTTCATAACCAATAGATTGTGGTCAGAGTCCACATCTGCCCCTGGAAAGGTCTTACAATTTAAAACCTGGTTCCTAAATCTTATATATGGATTATATAATCTATCTGAAACCTGTCAGTATCTCCAGGCTTCTTCCATGTATACAGACTTCTTTTATGATTCTTGAACCAAGTGTTAGCTGTGATTAAGTTGTGCTCTGTGCAAAATTCTACCAGGCGGATTCCTCTTTCATTTCTTAGTCCCAATCCATATTCACCTACTATGTTTCCTTCTCTCCCTTTTCCTACTACCGAATTCCAGTCACCCATGACAATTAAATTTTTTTCTCCCTTCACTATCTGAATAATTTCTTTTATTTCATCATACATTTCTTCAATTTCTTCGTCATCTGCAGAGCTAGTTGGCATATAAACTTGTACTACTGTAGTAGGTGTGGGCTTCGTGTCTATCTTGGCCACAATAATGCGTTCACTATGCTGTTTGTAGTAGCTTACCTGCACTCCTATTTTTTTATTCATTATTAAACCGACTCCTGAATTACCGCTATTTGATTTTGTATTTATAACCCTGTATCCGCCTGACCAAAAGTCTTGTTCCTCCTGCCAGTGAACTTCACTAATTCCTACTATATCTAACTTTAACCTATCCATTTTCCTTTTTAAATTTTCTAACCTACCTGCTCGATTAAGGGATCTGACATTCCACTCTCCGATCTGTAGAATGCCAGTTTTCTTTCTCTTGATAACGACGTCCTCCTGAGTACTCCCTGCCGAGATCCGAATGGGGTACTATTTTACCTCCTGAATGTTTTACCCAAGAGGATGCCATCATCATTTAACCGTGGGGATCAGTTTACAGTGGGGATCTATAAACTGTAATAATTACAAATGACTTTTCTGCTAGCATCAATTTACAAGCACAGGCATTTTTTACTTACATTCCTTTTTCAGTTTAGTCAGAAAACAATGCCTTTTACAATCATCTATTGTGTACAAAGGTTTAATATGAAAGTTAGTACATAATATGTACAGCTTAGAATTATTTCAGTGAAAGCAGACATTTATTTAAAGAAAATATTTTAATTTTGCTTCTGATTTTCCAATAATGAGGACACTCACAAAGCAGTTCCCAAATGGCTCTGTGCCAAGGAGGAGATTTCTTTCATCAAGGAAATGAACAATTGGTAGAACGTTCTGAGCATTAATTGCAGAAGCTCAGGAACTATGTTGAGAAATTGTGGTATGTATATGTATCACTTTGAAGTGTAGTGTTGCCTTCAATAAAAGTTACTTGTTCTGCCATAATAATGTGTAACTTATTTTACTTGC